>NW_022631046.1:3674150-3980975 GCF_010015895.1 Lontra canadensis | reverse complement strand
ATATATATATATATATATATTAGATAAACTAGTTTAAAAACGTTAAAAAAGAAAAGGGTAAAAGTTAAAGAAATTTAGCAGAAGAAGAGAAAAAAAATTGAAAAAGAAAAAAAAAATTAAATTAACTGCATGGCTAAACAATCATGGGGAGAAAGCCATGAGTTCCGTGCTTTGCTTTCTCCTCCTCTGGAATTCTGCAGCTCTCCTTGGTATTGAAACTGCACTCCTTGGTAGGTGAACTTGGTCCTGGCTGGGTTTCTTGTTGATCTTTGGGGGAGGGGCCTGTTGTAGTGATTCTCAAGTGTCTTTGCCCCAGGCGGAGTTGCACTGTCCTTACCAGGGGCCGGGCTGAGTAATCCGCTCGGGTTTGCTTTCGGGAGCTTTTGTTCCCTGAGTGCTTTCCGTAGAGTTCCGGAGGACGGGAATGAAGATGGCGGCCTTCCGGTCTCTGGCACAGAGGAGCCAAGAGCCCGGGGCCCCACTCCTCAGTGCGACCTAGAGAACATTGCCCAATTACTCCCATCTTCCTGGCCTCCGGCCGCGCTCCAAGGTGACCGAGCCTGAGACGGGTTCAAGGTAACCCCGAGCTTAGAGCTCACTCCTCGGCTCTGTCTCTGTAGCCAGCTTCCCCGTTCTAATACCTGTAAGCTCTGCGACACTCAGACACCCCCGATCCTTCTGTGGCCCTGCAGGACCTGAGGCCATGCTGACCCCGCGTGGGTTTCACCCCGGTTAAGCCTCAGGAGCGATGTCCCTCAGCGGAGCAGACTTAAAAGTCCTGATTTTGTGCTCTGTTGCTCCGCCGCTTGCCGGGAGTCGGCCCCTCCCCCCGCGGTCTAACTTCCTGTCGTTTTGGATTCACTTCTCTGCCAGTCCTACCTTTCAGAAAGTGGTTGATTTTCTGTTTCTAGAATTGCTGTTCTTCTTCTCTTCGATCTCCCGCTGGATTTGTAGGTGTTTGCAATCTTTAGATAAGCTATCTAGCTGATCTCCCGCTACCTGAAGTAGTCTCAGCCTGCTACTTCTCCGCCATCTTGACTCCTCCCCCTGTGCAGTGGTATCCTTAAAGAGTGTTCTGTTTTCACCCATTCCCTAATTAAGAACACATTTACATTATGACTTCTGATTGAACAGAGCCAAACTTGTGTTTTAGTCCTCTTGGTCCTTGACCATTTTCCTGAGTATTAGATAATGCGATGCATACTAACTGCTTATGGAGATTTTGCTGACCTTGCTCCAATGAACATTAAATCCAGATGGACAATCTGTAATGAATAGCAAAACACATAGGCAACTATTTTATTCCTTTGTCGCTTGACTATTTAAGCCAAGAGAAGTGCCAACAGAAATGTAGCAGAGCCCAAACCTTTACTGCTTGATATGCATGGGCTTATCATGTTGTTGGCTATGCATGACCTTTTTTCCTGAATGGCACGCAAGAAATTGCATGAGATACTAAGGCAAAATATTCATGTTCCAATTTGTCTAAGCACATGAATCTCCCTATATCACAATTATATTTAGTCTTCTTTTGAAAGAGGACGATTTCCTTTAAAAGGTAAAAGGATGTTCTATTAACAAGAAGATTCCAGGTAGTTTGGCTCAAATCTAGAAGTGGAGGGGCCTAATACAGATGTCATATTGAAGTTGACTTAAGTGACTTGGTATGTTTTAGGAAATCCAGATTCCAGAGCTTCTCTGGCTTGTAAACTCAGAATTGCCTCAGACTTTATATACTTAAGCCCCTTCCACTCACCTCCCCAACCCAGGATTCATCGCTTTTTAGGAAGTAATTGTTTTGACTTTTAAGGCCATCTTCATGTTTCTACGATTCTTTCTTGGTTATTCTAGAGACTACAATTTGTATGTTGGACTTATATGAAATACGAACTTTTATACTTCCCTGACAACTCTAGAATTTTACAACACTTCAATTCCATTTCCTTTAGTGGTAAATTAGACGATTTCCTCTAATTGTTTGCTTCTTCCCTGTGATAGAAATATATATCCATAACCTTTGATTTAATGCTGGAGTGCTCCCACTAGAACAAACAGAGTATATTTCCTTGAATTATTGATATTCAGTAACCTGCTTCAGCCAGTGGATGCTAATAGAAATAACATGAGCCAAAGGTTTAAATGTGACTGCACAGTTTGCCTTGTATACTTACATTTTTGCCATTTCTATGAAAAGGGAGTGCCCTCAAGAAACTCATGGCCCAAGAATAAGACAGGGAGTATATCAGAAATCAAACTGCAGCCTGCAACCAAGCCCAGCCGTCCCAGAGACCCATATGTATATTTAGAGAGAGACCCTAGACCCACACACTGAGATTTAGGAATTATTTGCTATGTAACATTATTGCAACAATTGCTGATCAGTAAAACTCCTATTTAGTACCTTTGTATTTTATTAGAGAATAATTGGAGAAAAGTGGAAATAGCATAAATTGGCTTCTGCTTAGTGGTAGCTTCTACAAACTAAAATTTTCCCAGGACCACAGCTATCTATTATTTATTTATTCCCAATTTTTATTCATATAATGCTAATTAGTTTTTTAAAGATTTTATTTATTTATTTGAGAGAGAGAGAGAGCATGAGCAGGGGGGAGAGGGAGAAGCAGGTTCCCCACTGAGCCAGGAGCCTGACGTGGAACTTGATCCCAGGACCCTGGGACCATGACCTGCATTGAAGGCAGGTGTTTAACCGACTGAGCCACCCAGGTGTCCCTAAATAATGTTAGTTAATTATCTCATTTTAAAATACTACATTATATAATAATATTTATTATTAATTATTATGTAAATATTTCTTTAAATAGTTATTTGATTTTCAAACATTTTAAATTTTTAATGCAATTTTTTTACTACTCCAATAAGCACATTGTTCACATAAGTTTCTAGTTATTCTTAATGCTGTACTCCAACAATTCCTCTCTTATTTTGCTTCTCAACCTTGAAAATGGAAATCATGATTTGCTTACTACTATTGAATGGTACTGAGAATCACTTAAAATATATTTATTGTAGGAAATTTTTTATAGTACATGTTTCTCACAAATTAGACAATGAGTAATTATTGAATATAGACTTTACAATTACTTAACCATACCTCTCCCCAAAGGGAGTGGCTTACTAAACTATATTTATTCTACTTAATGTAAAGCAGGGTGATAAAAATCTTAACTGGATGTAGTATCAGAAACACTATGAATTGAAGTTTATAAGTTAAATATGTTAAATGAATGTTTGGAAGCCTAGCACACAAGTTAGGAAAAAGACCTATCAATATAAGTTAGGTAATATGGATATAAAACTGGTAAACAAAATTCTCCTCTTCTTCAATAAAACAATAGGGAAACCAGATAACAAAGTAGGAGATGAAAGGCTAGTTGGGACTTGAGACTGGGATGAGATTAACTCTTAAGAACTAAGATTGAGAAATGAAGATGGAGCTTCTCAGTGGCTAAAAGTGAAATCCTCTCCAGGGAAAGAGTGTCATGAGCGTTCAAGGGGAAATTGAAGGAGTGGCCCCAACATGAAACCCCAGCTCCAAAAGCAGAGAAAGCTTGCTTCGGGAAGTGTGCAAGTGTCACTCTGGTCTCCCTGGCCCCACCCAGTTGCCTGGCACCTAGAATCTGGACAAGGTGTGGCGGTAATAATGATGACATTTACATCAATGGGATAAAATGGCAGCTAAAGAGGGTCCATGACAGTCTGCAATGGAATTGGCCCTTACAAGACCACCAGCTAAGAGTTTTGAAGATAAAGATCATCAGGGTCTAGAAGAATGTCCCCACAATCAGCACTGACAACACAATTCCAGCTCATCATAAAGCTAGAACAGTGTCTGTGGGGACTAACAATAATCTCTTTATGTTGTCTGATTATAATGATTAATCTTAATCTAAGTTTGGTAGATAAATCCTGTCAGAAATTTAGATGCCTGGGCTGCCAAGCATTTATTTCACTTAGTTAGCTTAATAAAGCTAGAGATAGAAAAACAGGAAATTGGTTGGGAAAGCAGGTTGTAAAATAAGACTGACCTGGGTTGAAACCCCATTCTGTCATTCACTAGCTGCTTGATTTTTGTTGCTAAATTTCTCTGTACCATTTCTTCATCTATAAACTGCAAATAATAATGATAACTTCTTCATGGGACCGGTATAATAATTAGCACATATAAAAGACCAATTCCTGGTACTCAATAAATATTAAATAAATGCTAGCTATTATTATTAACTGCTTTACCTCAAGGGAGTTCATGAGGTCTCCTTTGTTTTCTTCTCCTGTCCCTCTAAACCAGGAATACCATAATCAAATACCAAGGAGTGGGAGGCAAGAGCCAGATGTGACTCAGTGGCAAATTCACAATACTTCTGCCTTCGTTTGTGCTTTCTTGAATGTGTTTGGGGGTAAGGAAGATACCTCTCTTCTTTCCTTCTCCTGGCTGCAGCCAAGGAAACCAGCAGACAAGAATGCAAAACCTCACACTGTGGAAGAGACAGATGATAGAATTATCTTGGTAATGCCCGGCTCCTGGATGGATGGTATGTTTGTCTTTCTCTTTATTCTTCCTTTGGAGGTTGGCTGCTTTCATGAAACAGTTCAGATTTAATACATTCATTCTGGAATAAACATTACTAAATTTGGAAGGAGAACAGTTTGAAACTAATGGAAAGTGGCCAGAGAAAAATGCTAAACCCAAATTACCAATGTTTGTTGCATAGAGAAAAGAAAAAGTATGGAATCAATGTTACTTCATAATACAATACTGTGTGTAATTATTTCTAATTTTAGGAATTATAGTGGGTGAAATGAGTCTTTATAAATTATTAAATGGATACAAATAAAAAAAAATTTATAACAAGGAACTAGACATTACCTGAATGAAATTTCCTAAAAACGAACAAAAAAGAAAAAACTAAATATGAAGGTTGAGTAAATAAATTATGGCATGAAATGGACTATAATGCAACCATTAAAAGATACTATAGATCTATACTTTTTGAAATCTAAATATGTCCATGATATATTTTCTGTGATAAAAGCTAATTACAAAGTAGACTTATAGCATTATATAATTTTACTTATTTAAATTAAAAGGAGTAGGCAAAATCATGGGTGTGCCTTCAGTGTGTGTATGACTATGAGACATTTTGGAAAGATGTCCGTAAAAATGTTAAGGGGTGCCTGCATGGCTCAGTCAGTTAAATAGCTGACTCGTGATTTTGACTCAGGTCATGATCTCACAGATCATGAGTCAGTTTCCATGCTCAGTAGGGAGCCTGCTTGAGATTCTCTCCCTCTCCTTCTCCCCCAACCCTTCCCCAGTCATGTGCTTTCTCTCTCTCTAAAATAAATAAATAAAATGTTTTAAACAAAATAAAGTTTGATTGCAAAAAAGTTAAGCTTATTCATAAAATTTTAAATCTGAGTCTGCATTCATGAATCATTTTTGAAAAGCAGTTGAAATAGTGACCTAGATGACAAAGATTAGAGGAATGTTTGTCAGTCACTTTTTCAATGTGCAACCTTGAATCAAATTAGACTTCCAGAGAAGATGATGTTGTATGACTCCATGTCTGCATATCACATTGGCCAAAATAATAAGCACAGTAGGAAACAAGAAAGGAATCTCTATTTATAAAGATATTAGTAAATTACCCAAATCTCTTACTGCAGAATCTAAAATATATTTGTCATTTTTAATAATATTTGATTTAAATAAGAGAAGGATGCTCATCTTTGACACATATGTACCATAATTAAGAGTGGGATGCTGTTTGGGGGAAGAAAGTAAGCAATATCCCCAAAAATCCTTTACTTGGAGATTGGACCCTTGCAGTTTGGATGTGTTGCATAAGTAAGGATTTTGGATACCATTTTGGATACCCTAGACGACGAGTTCTGTGAAGTCAGAAACTGTAATGTTTTTTGTTGTTATTGTTAACAATCTTCAGTTTCTGGCATCTAATAAGGCCTGAATAAATATTTGTTGAATAAATGCCTGAAGTTGTTTCCCTTTCTACATGCCGGTAGCAATGGAAGGAGAAACAAAATGGCAATGTCATTTTAATTTAACCCAACCAAGTTTCATAACCAGGAGGACACAGCTGCTCAGCCACAGAAGAGGGTAAACCAAACAGGCATAAATATTCATCCATCAAGTAAAAATTCCTTAGAGTACTACACTGATATGGAAATCTGCCAGGAAGATCTGACCAAGACTCTTTAAAATGGAGAAACAGCTAAAATCCAGGAGACTTAAGATTTTAAATAACTTGAAATCTCACACTTTTAATCATTGTACTGTACTGGGTCTTTTTCTAAGAAGGATGAGAGTAATCTTTCCAATTACTAAATTGTAATAATAGATTTGTAAGATAACATTAGACTAAAATACTATCTTGCTCTTCCAGATGGCTCTAAATTAATTAGAGTAATAAGAGAACTTCTTCGATGCCATTTTAATCAGACTTAGTGATTCAGAATACTTCCTGAGAGCCTGCATAAAAGCTACATGAAAGTCAGTTATGCAGTCTTACCAAGATATGGTCTCAAGCTGTGTCTTACATACAAGAGGTCACAAGTTTCCACTGGATTTTAGAATGGACTTGAGATTTTATGGTCTTGCCTTCTAAGGATATTTTCCACATCTTAAATTTGGTATTTGTTTTTAAGATACAAGTTGATCAAAAATCATAACTGTATCTTATTTTGGTTAGACATTTGTTCGTATCACTTTGAAAGTAGCTTTTAAAAACCTGTGGTAAAAAATATATAACACAAGATCTACTGTCTTAATGTTTAAGTGTATAATACAGAATTATCAGTTTTAGACACTGTGGTGGACGGCAGATCTCTAGGAATTTTTCATTGTGCATGACTGAAAATTGATACCCATGAAACAGCAACTTTCCCTTGCCAGAGCCTCTTGCAACCACCATTCTATTTTCTGCTCCTATGAGTCTGACTATTTAAGATACTTCATAGAAGTAAAATCATGAGATGGATATATATCACTCCATATCTATGATTATGTGTATGCAAAAATGTATTAGAAAGTCAAATCAAAATAAATAAGAAAAATAAGTAGGAAGAAAGTAATTGGGACTATAGGAAAACTAACAAAAAGATACCAAGTAGAAATGCCTTAGTGATTTATCTGCATATCCCACATATTCTTGTTTTCATCAATCTATGACTATAATAAATTTAAAATTATTTAATTAAAAAATCATAACCAATTGAGTTATAAAAACAGTTCATTTTTTTTTTCTTAACTCACCTGTTTGGAAAGACTAAATTACAGACTTGTAATGGACCAACGTCTTTAAGCATAAGTTTATTTAGTAGGTATGTAGTATATAAATAAGGTAAGTTAAGGCATAACTGTTAAATAACTGAAAATCACTCTGGCTAACTCAAGCAAAAAAGCTAAATTTATTAGATTACTAAGATAGCACACAGAATTGAAAAACTTATTGAACCACCATCTTGCCTTGACACAGTCTCAGGACAAAGACTGCTCTGGGTCTTCAACATCAGAAATTAATGAACCTTATCTTGAGTGTTGATATTAGTTATCTCTGTGCTAGTAACCTTTATTCTTTATGGGGCTCTGTTCAAGATTCATGTTTCCAAGAAAAAGAACTGGATTTGTACAACTTAGATTAGGTGTCTCTGTCCTTGATACATTAGCCAGGCAAGTATTTTGGGGGCAGAGGGCGTTGACATCAGCACAGTCACAGGATAAAGACTGAAAACAAAGATGTTACTCCAATTTGTATCACTGTAATGGGTTATCTTTTAGTCAGAGCAAAGTTCTCTTGAAGTAGAAGTGGATTCTGATGCCACTCTCAGATATGGGGCTTGACCACAGCTGTGTTTGCTCTGGGACTAAACCAAGAAGTAGAGTTACAGATCTTAAATTGATTTAAATGGGCAGAAAATAGCATGCCAAATCCTACAGCCCTGGCCTATGATGAGAATTCAGTATCAGAGTTCCTCTCTCTTTCCTTTTCCTCCAGCTTCTGTTGATAAGAGCAGTAGCCCCATTTACTTTGCTTTATCTTTCTCAAGCTTGCTTCCTAAGAAGTGAGAACTGATATCTCACAGACTTGAGCAATTCTGTGTTTAGCTCTTTTGACACGGAGGACTGCATCTTCTCTGATCATTGCTTGCATTAAGTAATAGACAATATTGCAGTAATATGCTAGAAAACGTAAGATCATATCTATCTCTTTTAACCAAGATTGTATATTCTGAACTTAAACATAGTCCAACATCTTGCAAGTCTTGAATTCCCACCCTTCTTAAGGTAAAGTAATTATAAAATTATACTTATAAAACTCCCTTTATGTAAGAATATCAGAAAAGGTATATGGCTGGGTGTTTTAGTTATCTATTTCTTTATAACATATTCTTCCAAAATTTGGCACCTTAAAAAATGAACATTAATCTCACTATCTTTGTGGGTCAGGAATTTAAGTGTGGCTTACCTTGGTGTCTTTGGCTCAAGCTTTTTTCATGGGGTTGTATTTTGGGTGCTGGCTAAGACTGTAATCTCACTTGAAGACCCAACTGGGAGATGATCCACTTTCAACTTCCCTCAACATTGTTATTGTTAGGATTTAGTTCTTCATGGGCTGTTGAACTGATGACCTCAGTTCTTTGCTGGATGATGTCTAGAGAGAGACTGTCAAGACAGAAGCCATAGTCTTTCTGAAATCTAGTCTTATGACATCTCATCTTCTCTGCTACATTCTACTCACTAGAAAGGAGTTACTAAGTCTAATCCACATTTAAGTGGAAAGAATTACTCAGGGTACAACACCCAGAAAGCAAAAATCATTGGGAGCTCTCTTAGAGTCTGCATTTGACATCAAGGAAACCCAGATCTGTGATACCTTTAGTATTGGAAATACAGGTATATTTTGACATTTAGGAAATAGAAGACAGTCATAAAGAACAATAAAGAAACACTAAAACTGAAAAGAGACTATGGGTAAAAATGAAAAGCATTTTTGATTGTTGTTCTATAAACCAAGAGGAAAAGTGGTTCAATTGCTAAGGCAGATTTTTATTGGCAAACATTAAGAATTTATACCAAATATTTGTGTCAAACATTCAGTAGGCCACAGATTTCTGTACAAATTCGAAGGGTATGCTTAGTCACCCTCTGCAATAAGTAGCTGCCCATTGTTATTTGTGGTTATCCGTACAAAGAGCTAAGTAAAGATACTGCAACGTAGAGAGACTTATAAAAGAAACTCTTGCCAATACAAGAAAAATGTTTAAAGAATGACATAATTTTAACAAAGTATGCTTACAAGAAAGATACACAGAAAGAAAAAATTCAATAACTTACATTAATACAAAAACAAAATATTTTGAGACAAAAGGTCTCAACAGCTGTGTGTCTCTTTTAGTTCTACAGGATATTATACCTCTTCCTATGAAAAACAAGGAGAATAACCAAATTCCTTAATAAAAACATAAAATTACTATATTTAGATAGTTTAATCTTCTTAATGAAATATGAATATAGATACAGATACCCAGAAAGAATGTCATATGGGGTGGGTAGAGTAGCTGAGACATAAACATAGAAAAGGAAAATTAACAGACATTGGAAGAACAACTTAAATATCCAATTTGGATACGTTAAAATCAACATAGCATGTTTTACTTAGGAATTGGCAGATGGTCTACCCTACTAATCACCCTGAAGATTTATTTCTCAGATAATAGGAAGCTCTCTTGCATGTGTGTGTTCATTTGTTTTCCCAAGAGAAAGAATGGCTAGGTGAAGCTAATAATGATACATTGGTGTCTTATTTGAGAAGATGGGGAAATAATTTTAAATACACATTTTCAGATTAACTTACTAGAGCATTTATAGGAACATAATGATTGAAAGCTTTAAAAAAGATGTCAACAAACCAGGTTTCCCCAATATTCCTAGCAATTCACCAAGATTTATTGCATGTCAATACTGTGACGAAAACTGTGCACCAGAGGTAGAAAGCCAGTGAACCATAGTTCACAGAATTATGTTTTACATTATTTCTTCTAATATTTATTATTTGGAAAAAGTCAAAAAGCATAGAGAAAATATAAAATCACCCATAATAAATATGGTTAATATTTTGATATGTTTCCTACTAGAAATTATGTGTTTTTACATATAAATATATGTAGGTAAATTTTAAATACTGATATATAATTTTTATAAACTATTTTGCAACTTTAATTTAACTACCTATGATGCCAGGGTTTTTAAATTTATTATTACTCAATATACTTTTAAAAACATGACTTTTAGAATATGTGTAATATTCCATTGTGGTTATACACAATTCACCAAATCTGCTCATATATAATGGATATTAGGTTACTTCCAACCTAAATATTTGTTTTGTGTATTTTTGATATTCGTGTAGTGATAAACATCCTGAAGCAAAAATGTACTGGTCATTTATCTTGCAGCATACATCTGTGCTTTCAGAGTTCCTACTCTCATGGAGGGAAAAAGTTATAAACAATTACATTTAAAAAAAGAGGTATAAACAGTTATTGGCATATGGTAAATTCTAGAAGACAAACAATGTAAGTCATTGGTCTACATTTCATGTCATTATCTGCTGTCTCTGAGGATTTCATTCTTTTCTCCTCTCTCTAAAGAACGGTGGGAACAAAAAGCTTAAGTTCATTTTCAACACTAAATTTACCCACAGAACTTTTTAAAGACACAAATGGGAGGTATGAGAGAATCCAGGGCTACCATGACATGACAATCTAGGCATTAACTCTCCTAAGGCTGACTTCAAGCAGTTAGCAGCAATTAACACAATATTATAATCACTCCTGACACCGTTTTTCAATTGGTTCTGCACTAGGCAAAGAATAAGGGGGACTATGGATTATTAGGACTAAAGTCCTAATAATTTGTATCTTATTTGTAATTATTTTTTTGTGTGTTCTGAGAAGAACTGGTATTTGGTTGGATGTGGGAGGTAAGGGACAGAGAACCAGAATAACCCCGGATGCTAGAAGAAGATCCCTACAAAAGAAGGGATAGAATGGGTAAACACTAGGATTTTGGGTTTTGAGCTTAAGGCACCTGTGGGGTTCCCTAATGGAGAAGTCAAGTAAGAAGTTATAAGAAGAGTTACAGCTTCATTATGTGAGATACCAAAAGTTCATTTCAGAGTATATCATAAATTGATCATAAATCAATAAGAAAAGAAAGTCAATTTGTACATCAGAGGCAATACAACATAATCATAAATAGCAATAGTTCATTACATAAAAAGACTATCACATCCCAGAAGAAAAATTTTAGGAATCAGAAATATTGAAGTAATTTCATTAATTTGAAAATCTGTAAAATATGAGAAATAGCAGCAATGATAATAATGCACTGGTATCTTTATTTCTTTAAAATGAAAGAATGACAATCTGTCACATTTCCTTTTTTCCTCTTCTGTCTTAATCTCAACAGCATTGATGAAACATGATTAACTAGAAAATGTTGGTGGCTTGGAGGCCTAACTTAAATCTTACCAAGCTATGCAAAGGAAATGTTCTAGATTAAAATTTAATGTGTAAACTCTCACAGTGGGAACTATACCAGCTTTTAAAGAAAAAGCAAGCAGGAAAGTACCTAGCAGTTAAGTCAAAGTATTAGCTACTGAGATAAAACATAGCTTCCAAGAGGAGTGTACTTGTCCTGGGTGACAGTCTTCCTTATCATTTTTCTCTTAATAGATATGTGTACATTTATAGCACTTTGTTATTTAACTAGTTCACTAAAAGTTACACACAATATGCCACATAAACGGGCATAATATATACCACCCCAGGCTTCTGTAAATTTTCAAACCTTTAAGACCAGTTTGCAATTTCACTGTGCTGACAAACTTGTATTCTCTACAAACAGTATAAATAAAACCTGCATGATTTTAAAGGAAAGAGAAATCACATCCAATTGGAGGACTGAAGATGTCAAAGAGAAAGTTGAACTTGAGATAGACCATTATGAATTTTGACAGATGAGGATGTGGCAGAAAGAAAAGGATTAGAAACGTAGATGTTTCTCAAAGCACATTAAATATTCTAAAATTTTGTAATAGGATGTTTTAAATATTTTTTTTCTCTCCTTGCTACTTTAACACTATGCAGTTAAGACAGCCTGACCTCCTGAGAGCCTGAAACCCAAATGAAAATAAACCCCGGTCCTTTTTGTGAATTCCCCAATTCCTTAACTTGCTCATATTCTCACCTTTTTTTCCTATCTGGCTCTGACTCAGACCTGGCTCTAAATTGAAATTATATATTTTACTTTTTGGATTTGGGTGTCTGTATTCAGTCTCCCTACCTTTGGTCATTAATTTTCCTTAATAATTTTTTGACATATACCCAACCATATGACACTTTCCACTCTAAACTGTCTCTCACATGATGATTCTTTGTTTTGGCCTTTTGGGACCCACTCCCAGTGCCAGGATTGGTTGGCACCCAGGGCAGCCTAATGTGGATCCACATGAGCAAGGCTTTGGATGTCAATCATGGAAATTACTTTTGTTTAATTGTTATTTATTTTTTTCTGAAAATACAAATGTTTGTTGGAAGAACGTATAAAAAGAAGGGAAAAATCACCTGCAATTCTATGACTCAAGATAAACACTGTTAACCTGTTGATAGATTTCTTCCTAGTGTTTTTTCTAATTACTTATTTGTATGCATACTTAAAAAATAAAATTGTTTTCATAGTACATATATAGTTTGTATCTTGCTTTTACACACTTATTTTATCATAATCATTTCCAAGTATCATTAAATAGTTTTGGACAAAAAATGTTTTTTAAAATGGTTTATATACTTATTTTTAAACCAAACATGATGAAGCTCTATATTGTTTTGATTTTTCCCTATTATGTAAGAAACCCTAAAATCCAGTAGTCTATGTATTACAAGTCACAATCAAGAAACTATACATATAAAACTAAATGTCAGTACAAATAACACTAATTCTATACTCGCGCCTTGGAAAATATTCTTAAGAAACCCATTCATAGACCACTGTAACATACCCTAATCATTTGAGTCTATGCAAATATCCTGTCTCTCCTTAAATTTTGCCCACCAAGTATAACATTCATCAGTGGGTTTTGTTTACAGTAAGTATTACTGTGATGTTCTAATAGTGATTTTCTATTTCTCTCTTTTCTCTTCATCTATAAATTGATATTCTTCTGTAAGGAAGATGCATCTCTTCCCTCTCTATTTATTTATTCAATCATTCACTTATATAAGTATAGATTCATATATCGGGTAGGTGTGTATAATCCAATAATATTGTTTTCTACTTTGCTCAAATTGTTCTAGCACGGGTCACGGGGGACTCTTTCAGCTAGGCTCCTTTGTTCTTTTGCTATGACTCCATCTCTACATTTCTCTCTCTCTGAACTTCTCTTACCTTTTAGTATGACAGAATGCTTTATATTAATTTTAAATTTTTCCTGACCAACCCTAGTATCAACCATTTGTCCAAGGAGCCAAAATTCCTTTTATTGGAGAACTATATTGAGAAACCAAGATCTAGGCACTAAATACATTCACTGCAAGTAGATGTCACTGCTTATAGGTCTTCTCAGCAGACAGAACTAGGAAATATGTGTTTGTAAATTACTGACCTATGCACATATATCAATGTTTACCTCTGTATCTATCTTTATGTATCATGAAGTAGACATGAGTTTTTGCTGTTATCTCCCATTCTAACCCAATAGGACAAGGTTCATTCTAGTCTTCCCCCTACTGGTTTATTTGTAAATACCTCTTTTCACGGTGAGAAAACATATCCACTTCAGCAGTACGATGTTCTATAACCTTAAAAATCCCACTGTGTGGCTCCTACATAGCCACTTCCTCCTTTTTTCCTAATCCCCAGAAACTAATGATCTGTCTTTTCTTCTATCTGTCTTTTCTTTTCTTCCTATAGCTGTCTTTTTCCAGAATGCCATATAATGGAATCATACAGGTGTAGCCTTTTGGGGGTCTAGTTTCTCTCACTTAGCAAAATGAAGGCAGTATTTTAAATGCACTTTTGCTAAGGCTCAGAGGATATAGAGGTATCACAGAAGTCCCAACAGGAGGTAAAGACAGATATAAAATGAACAGCACTTTGAGTCTTCCACTTCGGCTTGATCAGAATAAATATGCTTTTATCTGCTATATATAGACTCCCCATATGCCATTTGTTTTCAAACTTTTTCTACTGGTTTGAGAGAGTGTTTTATAAACCCTGATGATTCTGAATTAAGACAATATTAGTAATAATAGATAGTTGGGAACAATTGGGAGGATATTAAAGAAGATGAATAGAAAAAACATGGACTATTGTTTGTGTTGAATAAGTACACTACGAAAAATCCCAGGTATTTGGTTAAAGAGTAGGTATATGTAGAAATCTCAACAAAACAGATTCAGGAGAAGAGAAGATCTGGAAGCAAAGCTAAATTCTGTTTTGAGAATTTTCTAAGTGAAAGGTCTAGACTAATCCTTTGAAGCTCAGCAATTAAATCTGGAATTTACTGACTTGGAAGTTACTGGCTCATAAACATTAATAAAATGTATAGATATGGATGAGTTATCAGAAGGAGAGTATAAAAAAGGAGAAAATAATAAAAGCACAGGATGTTATGTGAAACACTCATATTTATTAAGTAAAATAGGAAAAGACCTCAAGGAGACAAGAGGTCTATGTAGAAGAAAATCCAGGAAAGAATGATATCCCAGACTTTGAGAAAATGGGGTCTTTCAAGGACTTGGGCGCTCCACAATGTCGAAGATCAAAAAAGAAGTAGTAAAAGACACCAGCAGAAAAAGAAAAATGTGCCCTCTACCTTTGGCTCTTAACTGCTGGTGATGACAAAAGTTTCAGTGTGTCAAAGCTGAAGTAGATAGCAGTTGGTTAGTAGCAAAAGAAAATAAAAGCCTATTTAGAAAGAGTGGGTATAGTCTATTCTCTCTAAAAGCTTGAGAAAGAAGAGAAAAAGAAAGGAGAGAAAAAATGTGATTTGGGGTATTTATAGGGTTGGTAGGCTACATTAAAGTTCCACTTTAAAACATTTAGAACAACTTGTTGTTTTTTTTTTTTTTGAGTGTTTTAAAAATAATTGCTATCATTTATTTCTCAAAATTTCTCTGTTTGGTAAATGTTCCTAAATGTGTTTTAGTTAAATTTTAGCTCAACGTTATATAAGAGATAAATAACAGATAAATAGAATTCCACTACAATTAGTAACAGATCTCTAGAATTTCTGGAGTCAGATAAGCTAAAAGAAAAAGCGTTTAAGAAATGTCAAAAGTTAAGATGAACCATGAGAGACTGTGGACTCTGAGGAACTAACTGAGGGTTTTGGAGGGGGGTGGCAGGTTGGGTGAGCCTGGTGGTAGGTATTGTGGAGGGCATGTATTGCATAGAGCACTGGGTGTGGTGCATAAACAATGTATTCTGGAACACTGAAAATAAATTAAAAATATATATGTATTTTTTTAATGTCAAAAGTTAGAACTGTTTCACTAGTCCTCCTCAACATCCTGAGTATTAAAGATAAAAAAATATAAGTGTGTTGGATAAGAGTTTCTTGGATGAGCCAGTCGTCATCTCAAAATAAAAATCAACTAAAACCAAAAATAAAGTTCTGAGCTCTGAAACTTTTGGAGTCAGAAAGGAAATAAAACAAGACAAACCAATGCTAAAACTAAGTATGATTGACATGATAAATTCAACCAATTTGGATTTAAGGAGAAAAAAATATTTATAATTTAATGACAACAAACTAAACAATGGGATAGGAGGGAGAAAAAAAATTGGTTATAAACTATTCTAATTAGAGCTCTGACACCAAATACATGTAGACAATAGAGGCATTTAGCTCTAACACTTAGGAACTGGAAATTTTTTTTTTAATATTTTATTTATTTATTTGACAGAGATAGATCACAAGTAGGCAGAGAGGCAGGCAGAGAGAGAGAGGGAGAAGCAGGCTCCCCGCTGAGCAGAGAGCCTGATGCAGGGCTCGATCCCAGGACCCTGAGATCATGACCCGAGCCGAAGGCAGAGGCTTAACCCTCTGAGCCACCCAGGTGCTCAGGAACTGGAAATTTAATCTACTGGAGCCTTCATGAGATTGTAATAATGACTGCAACATACCATATAGAATTCTTGTGGGATTAAACGACGGAATAAGATGATGCCATGACATCAAGTTCTGGAACAAAGTAAATCCTCAACAAAATGTTGTTGATGATGATTACATTTCCTCAGTCCAGTTTCCTAATATAAGACAGTGGGGAAAAAGCAAACCTAGGAATTCTAGAGCTCCTTTCCAATTTTATATCATTTTCTAACTGGAAGAGTTGCATCAGTGAAATCACTTGCATTGAATTTTCTTACATTTTTAGTATATGATTAGATCTCAAATGCCATTATTCAAGCATACCACACCTGTTTTGTAAAATATAAAATTAATGGTCAGTTATCTCTAGAAAGAAAAAAAAAATGCTGTGGCAAGAATCTCATTTTCTTCCATAAATAAGAGAACAAGTATGGTTGGAAAACATATTCTGTAAACTATTAAAAAAAAGAAAATCGGAAATCACCACTTTTCAAGGATTTTAACTTTATTTGGCACACTTATTTGGATTCACAGATTTGAGTAATTTACCCATATGGTCAAAGTTAAAATTTGTTTTGACTCTTTTTGACCTACTCTCTGGGGGTTTTAGAGTAATTTTTCCAAAAAATCTGATAGGAAACACCTGTTTTGGAGAATGGCCTTTTGAAATCTTGACTTTTAAAAAAAAATCTTGATAAAAACATTATAAATCACTGAGTTTCAAAATATTACTTCAATGGTATATTTGCTTTCAAAAACACCTGAAAATACTTACTTTAATTATGTAGTAGGGAGAAAAATCAACTGGAAAAATGACCCAGGAAAACCAACAAAATGTGGAGAGACAAACAAACCAAGAACAAAAAAATTTTTAATATAAACCAAACACAGATTCAAAGATAATAAACAATAAACAGATGATACACCACAGTTTTTGTCTTGAGGATTTTAAACATACCCTTAACTGGGATATAGCATAAGGTGTATTGACAAGATTATTTAATTTCTTAGAAAATATTCAAAGAAACATGCAAATTTTTGTGTTTCCTCTTCCAATTTGAAGTACTCTCCAGAGGAAAGCAGTCTGGGAAAGTTACTTTTATTTGGAAAATTTTTAATTATTCTAGTACTATTATTTTTATTTTGAAAGTCAAAAATAAAAAGAAACACAAAAAAGTAAAAAGTCATAATTTTTACCATGAAACAGTTTCCTTTTGTATGATTTATAAAATTATGCTATACCTTTTTTTTTTAAAGATTTTATTTATTTATTTGACAGACAGAGATCATAAGTAGACAGAGAGGCAGGCAGAGAGAGAGAGGGAAGCAGGCTCCCTGCTGAGCAGAGAGCCCGATGTGGGACTCGATCCCAGGACCCTGAGATCATGACCTGAGCCGAAGGCAGCGGCCTAACCCACTGAGCCACCCAGGCGCCCTATGCTATACCTTTTTTAAAGAGTTGGGTGAATGTTTCTCCATGGTAGCATTTCTAATTGTCTAATTTTTATGTCAGGGAGAATATATTAATTTATAATTAAAGTTTATTTGTAAGTAACTAGTGAATAACATAAATATCTCATTAAGCAAGGTATACAAGCATTAGCAAATGTAAAAAAAAATTCACCTTACATGAAAATGTTTGTTTAAGTTACACAGGAAGATTTTCTCTAATTGAGAAAGGACTGGCACTAGAGTAAGTTACTAACGTTGGTTAGATTATATAAATCTTTGGAAATATTTGTATGTCAAATAAATGGTGATATGATTTGTATATCCTTCACTTTGCTTATACCCCAACACTTTCAAATAAATATTTATTTATGTATTTGCTTGTTATGTTTCTCACTTCATTTGAGTTTTTGCTCAAATATAATCTTCTCAGAAATGTTTTCCCAAATCATTGTATATAAAATAGCCCCATTATCTTACCTTATTTTTGTCTATAACACTTATTACTAATACTTTATTATATATTTCTTTGTGTGCTTATCTTTTTTCCTCCTTAAATGTAAGTTCCATGAGAGTAGGTACTTTATTTTATTTACTAGTGTATCTCAGACTATATTAAAGTGACTGGAATACAAATGTGCCCAATAAAAAACATGTGACTAAATTAATGAATTATTGTTTGTCTTCCCTAGTAGAGATTGTTGTTGAGGAACAGAATATCTCCTTCTAGCAGAATACTGTGTTTGAATATGGTTGGCTTATAGTAGAGAACTAATGAATTTTATTTTAATTCTATAAAAATCCTTGGAGTGTTCAAGTAGATAATGTGCCATTTGTGGAAAAATTTAGAGTTCTCACTTTCTAAAACTTATCACCCACTTAACTTTGGCATGCTGCATAACATAATGTAACACCCAAAATTTTCCTCCAAGGTTACATACACTGGTTTTCCAAATGATGACTTACTATAAGCAAAACTATACATATTGCTACTTCTTAGAACTTAATTTGCCTCTAACTGAAACTCCTCCTTGGTGGGATTATCTATATCTCATCCCTACTCACCCCAACACCCCCACCTCAGAAAGGCTGTCTAATGTCTCATGACCCAATGTGATTACCAAATTTACTCTCCCTACTACTCTCTTTACAGTTTCTGTCTTGCATTATAAATCTGATCAGTTCCTTAGCTTACATTTATCTCTCTCAAAATTAAAAGGTTAACTAGTTAGAGGTTAATAAAGTTCCCTTTCATGTCTTACTCTCTATGATGTATGTAATTGCTTAGAAATTCTAATTAGCATATCAGAGGGATAATACACTTCTAAATACTTTTACAAAAAACTGTTTCTAAAAACAATTTTAACTTTAAAACAGAAGTAATTCGATCATAAATTAAAACTGTAAATATACCTTGCTAGTAAGAGGCAATGTTTATTGACCTTCTGACACTCTAGATAATTATTTAGTCATCAGAGCAAAGCTAAATTAGAACTGGTGTTTCTTATAACTGGGTTAACTCTCCTAATAATTTCTATTTGTCTAAATTATAACATTATATATATATATATATACACACACACACACACACACACACACACACATATATATACAGAGTAGTATATAAAATTATATATACTACTCTTAATATCTCTTCCAAACTGAGATCTAATTATTATGTATACTTTATTTCCCATACTATCATATTTATTCTGTCCATTGTTAATTGATAGAGAAAAAAAGATCCTCATGTGGCTTCCACTGAAACCATGGGGCACAATGCCTGCTACCAAACAGAAATGAAAGTCCCAGCTCCCTACTCAACCTTCTTTGCTACCACCCTGGTGAAGATGTTGAGAGTCCTCATTACACTCAGGTAAGGGTAGAGATCTATACCCCACTTCTGGCTTTTGCTGACTGGGGTGAAAACAGAGCAATGTTGTGTTTTATTTTAAAGATTTTATTTATTTATTTATTTGACAGAGAGAGAGAGAGAGAGAGAGAGAGAACATAAGCAGGGGGAGTGGGAGAGGAAGAAGCAGGCTTCCCATGGAGCAGGGAGCCCAGTGAGGGGCTCTATCCCAGGGTCCTGGGATCATGACCTCAGCCAAAGGCAGATGCTTAATGACTGAGCCACCCAGGTGCCCCTGGAGCAGTGTTTTGTTTCATTTTCTGTGGTGTTTGAGTGAAGTAGGGTGGTTAGTGTCTAAAAGTTTTCTGTTTTGCTAGGTTTCCCCTTTCCTGTTCCTTTGGCTAGAGAGAGTAGGAGATTGTTGTACTTAATTGTATTTAGCAAGAGAAATGGAGGCAAGTATGCCTACCTGATCCAGAACTGGGTTTTTAAAATATGATTATTTTCACTTCATATGTCATGAACGTTTTCAAATGTTGTTAAACTCATCAAGAAGTTGTTACACAAACCTCTCAAACATCCCTTCTAACAGCAAAGATCTATACTAACCTATAAGGGAAATATCTCTAGATGGTGAAATTGCATGTGATTTTTATTTTATCTCTTTTTTTTTTCTTGTTTGTAATGTCTAGATTCTCTTGTGAACATATATAGCTTTTTGGCAGGATATTACTAGGTAATTATTCATAGTAAAGAAGTATTTTTCTAAATAAGATCACCATTGCATGTATCAGTAACAATAAAAAGTATAATATTTTTAGAAGCAAATCATAGGAATTCATAGTCCAGAAGATTTGACAGAAAAAAAAAATAGCAGTGCCATGTTCTTTAAGTAGCACTAAACTTTGTAAAAGTTAAATGCTTACTTCCTATCTTATAATTCAGTAGTACTTAAAGCGTATCCCTGTGTGTTCTTTCTCTTCCTCTATCCCCTTCCACCCACCTAGGTATTGCACAGAAAAACATTTCAGTGTTGTTGGTTTTTTTTTTTTTTCTTCTTCTTCTCTGTTTTTACATTGAAAGAAGAGTTAAGAATATCCTTAATACTTTAGCTGAGGGACAGATGGCCATACAAAAATAACAAAGTTTGCCAAAATGATGGCAAAAATGCCATATTTCTCTGAACACAGTCACTAAGCAATAGGAATAAAAGTCAAGGTTTTTATGCCCCTTTCATCAGAACTGAAGAGGAAGATAAAATAACACCATCAGAATTAATTGAAAGAATACTCTCCTTGTTTATTTCACTTTGGTTAATTAAACTAAAGCCTTAACTATGAATACTTTGATTCTATCTCTATGATCCAGTCATTGAAAATCCTCAAGGCTGTGTTTTCTTTTCCTCTGTGCTAGACAAAATAGGACTTCTTAAACTGCTTTACCTTTTGGCTTTCTCATCTGGAAAATAAGGATTTATATCTTTATGTTTTCCAAACTTGAAATGATTTCATCTCCAGAGATGAGAAGTGGCAACGGCTGTGCCTTCCTGGGAGGTTTGAGCCTTTGCCCTTCCCTCTGCACATACCCCTCACAATATGCCCCACACAACATAACTGGGCATCCTTTGTTGGTTGTTAGTAGGCTAAAGTTTTCTTCCCCCTAAGTGATAAACTAGTTCAGTAAGCATTTGATTGAAGAGAAGGTTTTCAATTTACTAAAATATTATTTTAATACCAGTATTAAGTTTAATAAATCTCCAATGGAAAACTGGACTCCATTCTTCTGTTTTGGTCAGAATACTTCCAAATATGCAGGTAAGACAGCTAGAGGCATCAAAAAGAGAGATTTTTCCATTTCTAAATCAGAATCAAACTGGCAGGAAATTCTGGAGTCAAGAGAACGGTCTTTTAGTAAATGATTAGGAATTATAAGCTTAAATATTATTTTTTTAAAAGCACTGTTGTGCCTTTTTGTCCATGTTGATGTCTTCCAAATCTCTAAGCTCTCTTCATTCATCCATTCCTACAGTCAGCAGACTTTGTATTAAGTACTCACATTATATTAACTACTAAAATATGAAAGTAACACATCCTCATTATGTTCATGAATCTTAAAATTTCTTCATTTATATTGGACTATGTCTTCAGAAAAGATCAATTAGTAACTTAGTTTGTCTATTCCTTAATGAAGACAGCTCTGAAATGTGCTAATTGATTTACAAAGACTTTTTAAACAAGTACTAGTAAAATATAGAGATGAGAGTCATTTAGCTTGTCCTAAGAAGGTATTTCCTATATTTAGAGTATTGTCAATGAATACAGACAATGTATTCATTGTCTATAAAAATGATTTGGGGAGGGTGGAGGTGGAAGAAGAGAGAATTTATGTAGACATGCTGACAAAAGATCATTTCTCTGAGATCCTGTATTACATTTCAGTTTCTCTATTGAACTAATTGCCTTTGTTAGTGAAGTTTCCAAGATATTAAAGCTCCATTCCAGCAATGCATCTGTACTCTATTGGATGGCTTGCCACTAAGATGGTTGAGCTATATGACACTAGTTACACTTCATGTATGTACATTATTCCTTGCTAGGGTTCCTTTCCCAAATCTCTGCTATAATGAATTTGGCTGGAAAAGTCATAAACATAAAAAGTGTTTCTCACTTTTAAATCTATTTCTTAAAGTTAGTACACAGCTAGTCTGTCTCGCATTGGTTCCTTTTCCCTTGGTTCTATGTGGGCTCCAAAAGACCATCCAGTGCTGAGGTCCTCTCAGGCTATTTTATACTCCTATAAGAAGTATTAGTCCTCAATCACAGAGGCTTGTTCCAAGAAAAAATTGCCAATCCAATCATAACATTCTACTAGGGAAGATAAATCCAGGAGAAAGGGAATTCTGGTTCCCTTTTCTTCCCATAAAAAGCTTCATCCCAGTATGGTGATCTCACTGTGTATCCATGAAGCATCCACTTCATATATTTAACCACTGTCCAAAGCAAGAGTAATGAGAGTGTGGGAAATAATTTTTACTAAAAAGAATAAGATTATGAGAAATGCAATGTTTGAGAAAATCTTAGTCATGGCAATGTTGAACTATGCAGAGGAAAAAGAGAGGAAAGACAGAACCTAATTGAAAAATATTGAGGGGCAATAAAAAGTTGCTCTCACTATGGAAATTCGGGAGGAGTCAAGATGGTGGAGGAGTAGCAGGCTGAGATGATATCAGGTTGCAGGAGTTCAGTTAGATAGTTATCAAACCATTCCGAACACCTACAAACCCAAGAGGAGATTGAAGAGAAGAAGAGCAGCAATTCTAGAAACAGAAAATTGATCACTTTCTGAAAGGTAGGACCCGTGGAGAAGTGAATCCAAGGTGACGGGAAGATAGACAGCGGGGGGAGGGGCCGGCTCCCGGCAAGCGGCAGAGAAATGGAGCACAAAATCAGAACTTTTAAAAGTCTGCTCCACTGAGGGACATCACTCCAGAGGCTAAGCAGGGGTGAAGCCCTCGCCGGGACAGCATGGTCTAAGGTCCCATAGGGTCACAGAGAGATTGTGGGTATCTGAGTGTAGCTAGCTCACAGGTATTAGAGCAGGGAAGCCGGCTACAGAGACAGAACCAAGGAGTGAACTCTCAGCTTGGGGGTTACCTTAAACTGTGATCTGTGGCACAATCAGACCACTGCTTTTTGAGCAGGGACCCCACAAGTGGCAGATCTGGGGAGAGCCACCAGAAGAGCAGAGCGACAGGAATCTGCTGGGTTTGGAGACTCCAAACAGGGCTATGTGCCAGAGACAGAAACGCTTGGTCACAGGCCAGGTGAGCTCAGAGCATGGCAAGAAACCAGGGAGATGGGAGGATTGAGTGCACACTGAGGAGTGGGGCTCTGAGCTCTTGGCTCCTCTGGGCTGGAGATTGGGAGGCCACCATTTTCATTCCCATCCTCCAGAGCTCTACGGAAGGCATTCTGGGAACAAAATCTCCCGAGTTAACCCGAGGAGATTACTTAGCACAGCCCCTGGCAAGGGTGGTGCAATTCCGCCTCAGGCAAAGACACTTGAGAATCACTATAACAAGCCCCTCCCCCAGAAGATCAGCAAGAACATCCAGCCAGACCAAGCTCACTGATCAAGGAGAACAGCGGAATTCCAGAGGAGGGGAAAGCAAAGCATGGAATTCATGGCTTTCTCCCCATGATTCTTTATTCTTGCAAAGTTAATTAAGTTTTTTAATTTTATTTTTTTCTTATTCTAATTTCTTATTCTAATTTTTTTCACTTTTACTCTTTCCTCCTTTAACATTTTTTAACTAGTTTATCTTAACTAGTTTATCTTAACAATACCTTTCTTAAGGTAAAATCTTAAAAAAAATCTTTCTTAAAAAAATATTTTTGAACCTTCATTATTATAGTCATATTTTACCCTTCATTGTATCTAACTTTATTTTTTGTATATATATAGGGTTTTTTTTTCTAAAAATTTTTGGGATACAACTTCTTCTAATACATCATAATATAACCTAAATCTAGCACAGGGCTTTGTTCTAGTCTCCAGCCTGAGAAAATTCTTTCCACTTTCTTTTTCCTTCTTTTCCCAACCAACATATCAACTCCTTTTTCAGAATTTTTTTAAAATTTTCATCTTTACAGTCATATTCCATCCCTTCATCATGTTTACCCTTATTTGTGTGTGTGTGTGTGTGTGTGTGTGTGTGTGTGTATTCTTTCTTTAAAATTTTGGGAGGTAGTTTCTTCTAAGAGACCAAAATACACCCAAAATCAAGTGGGTGGCTCTGTTCTATTACCAGTCTGATATAAATATAAATATAAATATAAATATATAATATAAAAAAAATTTTTTTGAACTCTTTTTATAACCCCCTTTTTTCTCCCCACCATTTGGGGTCTCTTCTGATTTGGTTAATGCACATTTTCCTGGGGTCTTTGCCACCCTTTTAGTATTTTATTCTCTCATTCATATATACTTATCTAGATAAAATGACAAGGCAGAAAAACTCACCACACAAAAAAAGAACAAGAGGCAGTACCGAAGGCTAGGGACCTAATCAATACAGACATTGGTAATATGTCAGATCTAGAGTTCAGAATGATGATTCTCAAGGTGTTAGCTGCACTCAAAAAAGGCATGGAAGTTATTAGAGCAACTCTGGAGAATTAAAAGTTCTTTCTGGAGAAATAAAAGAACTAAAATCTAACCAAGCTATAAAAAAAGTTATTAATGAGGTGCAATAAAAAATGGAGGCTCTTACTGCTAAGATAAATGAAGCAGAAGAGAGAATTAGTCATATAGAAGACCAAATGATGGAGAATAAAGAAGCCGAGCAAAAGAGAGACAAACAACTATTGGACCACAAGAGGAGAATTCAAGAGATAAGTGATACCATAAGATGAAACAATATTAGAATGATTGGGATTCCAGAAGTAGAAGGGGGGGGGCAGAAGGTATATTGGAACGAATTATTATAGAGAATTTCCCTAATATGGCAAAGGGAACAAACATCCAAATCCAGGAGGTGCAGAGAACCCCCTCAAAATCAATAAGAATAGATCCACACCACATCATCTACTAGTAAAACTTACAAGTCTTAGTGACAAAGAGAAAATCCTGAAAGCAGCCCGGGAGAAGAAGTCTGTAACATACAATGGTAAAAATATTAGATTGGCAGCCGACTTATCCATAGAGACTGGCAGGCCAGAAAGAGCTGGCATGATATATTCAGAGCACTAAACGAGAAAAACATGCAGCCAAGAATACTATATCCAGCTAGGCTAGCATTGAAAATAGAAGGAGAGATTAAAAGCTTCCAGGACAAACAAAAACTGAAAGAATTTGCAAACACCAAACCAGCTCTACAGGAAATATTGAAAGGGGTCCTCTAAGCAAAGAGAGACCCTAAAAGTAGTAGATCAGAAAGGAACAGAAACAATATACAGTAACAGTCACCTTACAGGCAATACAATGGCACTAAATTCATATTTCTCAATAGTTACCCTGAATGTTAATGGGCTAAATGCCCCAATCAAAAGACACAGGGTATCAGAATGGATAAAAAAACAAAACCCATCTATATGTTGCCTACAAGAAACTCATTTTAAACCCAAGGACACCTCCAGATTTAAAGTGAGGGGGTGAAAAACAATTTACCATGCTAATGGACATCAAAAGAAAGCTGGGGTAGCAATCCTTATATCAGATCAATTAGATTTTAAGCCAAAGACTATAATAAGAGATGATGAAGGACTTACGTTTAAAAAAGAGAGAGAGAGAGAGAGAGGGAGAGAGAGAGATGAGGAAGGACACTATATCATACTCAAAGGATCTGTCCAACAAGAAGATCTAACAATTTTAAATACCTATGCCCCTAACATGGGAGCAGCCAACTATATAAACCAATTAATAACAAAATCAAAGAAACACATCGACAATAATACAATAATAGTAGGGGACATTCACACCCCACTCATTGAAATGGACAGATCATCCAAGCAAAAGATCAACAAGGAAATAAAGGCCTTAAATGACACACTGGACCAGATGGACATCACAGATATATTCAGAACATTCCATCCCAAAGCAACAGTACACATTCTTCTCTAGTGCACATGGAACATTCTCCAGAATAGATCACATCCTGAGTCACAAATCAGGTCTCAACCACTACCAAAAGATTGGAATCATTCCCCGCATATTTTCAGACCACAATGCTCTGAAGCTAGAACTCAATCATAAGTGGAAATATGGAAAGAATCCAAATACATGGAGGCTAAAGAGCATCCTACTAAAGAATGAATGAGTCAATCAGGAAATTAAAGTAGAACTGAAAAAATTCATGGAAGCAAATGCTAATGAAAACACAATTGTTCAAAATCTGTGGGACACAGCAAAGGCAGTCCTGAGAGGAAAATATGTATCAATACAAGCCTTTCTCAAGAAAGAAGAAAGGTCTCAAATACACAACCTAACCCTAAACCTAAAGGAGCTGGAGAAAGAACAGCAAAGAAAGCCTAAACCCAGCAGGAGACGAGAAATAATAAAGATCAGAGCAGAAATCAATGAAATAGAAACAAACAAACAAAAAAACCCAATAGAACAAATCAACAAAACTAGGAGCTGTTTCTTTGAAAGAATTAATAATATTGGGGCACCTGGGTGTCTCAGTGGGTTAAAGACTCTACGTTTAGCTCAGGTCATGGAATTGAGCCCCACATCAGGCTCTCTGCTGAGCAGGGAGCCTGCTTCCTCCTCTCTCTGACTGCTTCTCAGCCTACTTGTGAACTCTGTCAAATAAATAAATAAAATCTTAAAAAAAAAATTTAATAAGATTGATAAACTCCTGGCCAGACTTATCAAAATGAAAAGAGAAAGGACCCAAATAAATAAAATCATGAATGAAAGAGGAGAGATCACAACCAACTCCAAAGAAATACAAACAATTATAAGAACATATTATGAACAACTATATGCCAGCAAATTTGACAATCTGGAAGAAATGGATACATTCCTAGAGACGTATAAACTACCAACACTGAACCAGGAAGAAACCGAAAACCTGAACAGACCCATAACCAGTAAGGAGATTGAAGCAGTCATCAAAAATCTCCCATCAAACAAGAGCCCAGGGCCAGACGGGTCCCAGGGGAATTCTACCAAACATTTAAAGAAGAATTAATTCCTATTCTCCTGAAACTGTTCCAAAAAATAGAAATGGAAGGAAAACTTCCAAATTCATTTTAGGAGGCCAGCATTACCTTGATCCCCAAACCAAAGACCCCATCAAAAAAGAGAATTACAGACCAATATCCTTAATGAACACAGATGTGAAAATTCTCACCAAAATACTAGCCAATAGGATCCAACAGTACATTTAAAGGATTATTCACCACATCCAAGTGGGATTTATTCCAGGGCTGCAAGGTTGGTTCAACATCCGCAAATCAATCAATTTGATACAATACATAAATAAAAGAAAGAATAAGAGCCATATGATACTCTCAATAGATGTTGAAAAAGCATTTGACAAAGTACAGCATCCTTTCTTGATCAAAACTCTGCAAAGTGTAGGGATAAAGGGTACATACCTCAGTATCATCAAACCATCTATGAAAAACACACAGCGAGTATCATTCTCAATGGAGAAAAACTGAGAGCTTTTCCACTAAGGTCAGGAACACGGCAAGGATGTGCATTATCACCACTACTATTCAACATAGTACTAGTAGTCCTAGCCTCAGCAATCAAACAACATAAAGAAATTAAAGGCATCCAGATCAGCAAAGAAGAAGTTAAACTCTCACTCTTCACAGATGATATGATACTTTATGTGGAAAGCCCAAAAGATTCCACTCCAAATTCCTTTTATAGGAATTCAGTAAAGTGTCAGAATATAAAATCAATGCACAGAAATCAGTTGCATATCTATACACCAACAAGACAGAAGGAAAAGAAATTAAGGAGTCAATCCCATTTACAATTGCACCCAAAACCATAAGATACCTAGGAGTAAACCTCACCAAAGAGGCAAAGAATCTATACTCAGAAAACAATAAAGTACTCATGAAAGAAATTGAGGAAGACACAAAGAAATGGAAAAATGTTCCACACTCATGGATCAGAAGAACAAATATTGTGAAAATGTCTATGCTACCTAAAGCATCTACATGTTTAAAGCAATCCCTATCAAAATACCATCCATTTTTTTTTCCAAAGAAATGGAACAAATAATCCCAAAATTTATATGTAACCAGAAAAGACCTCAAATAGCCAGAGAAATGTTGAAAAAGAAAGCCAAAGTTGGTGGCATCACAATTCCAGACTTCAAGCTCTATTACAAATCTGTCATCATCAAGACAGTATGGTACTGACATGAAAAAAGACACATAGATCAATGGAACAGAATAGAGAACCCAGAAATAGACCCTCAACTCTATGGTCAACTAATCTTCAACAAAGCAGGAAAGAATGTCCAATGGAAAAAAGTCTCTTCAACAAATGGTGTTGGGAAAATTGGACAGCCACATGCAGAAAAATGAAACTGGACCATTTCCTTACACCACACACAAAAATAGACTCCAGGGGTGCCTGGGTGGCTCAGTGGGTAAAAGCCTCTGCCTTCGGCTCAGGTCATGATCCCAGGGTCCTGGGATCAAGCCCTGCATCGGGCTCTCTGCTTGGCAGGGAGCCTGCTTCCCTTCCTCTCTGTGTGTGTGTGCCTCTCTGCCTACTTGTTATCTCTGTCTGTCAAATAAATAAGTAAAATCTTAAAAAAAAAAAAAAGACTCCAAATAGAAGGACCTCAATGTGAGAAAGGAATCCATCAAAATCCTTGAGGAGAACACAGGCAGCAACCTCTTCAACCTCAGCCACAGCAACTTCTTCCTAGAAACATCGCCAAAGGCAAGAGAAGCAAGAGCAAAAATGAACTACTGGGACTTCATCAAGATCAAAAGACTTTGCACAGCAAAGGAAACAGTCAACAAAACCAAAAGACAACTGACAGAATGGAAGAAGATATTTGCAAATGACATATCAGATAAAGGGCTAGTATCCAAAGTCTATAAAGAACATATCAAACCCAACACCCAAAGAACAAATAATCCAATGAAGAAATGGGCAGGGGACATGAACAGACATTTCTTCAAAGAAGACATCCAGATGGCCAACAGACACATGAAAAAGTGCTCCACATCACTCGGCATCAGGGAAATACAAGTCAAAACCACAATGAGACACCACCTCACACAAGTCAGAATAGCTAAAATTAATAAGTCAGAGAATGACAGGTGTTGGTGAGGATGCAGGAAAGGGGAACCCTCCTACACTGTTAGTGGGAATGCAAGCTGGTGCAGCCACTCTGGAAAACAGTATAGAGGTTCCTCAAAAAGTTGAAAATAGAGCTACCCTATGACCCAGCAATCGCACTACTGGGTATTTACCCTAAAGATACAGATGTAATGATCCAAAGGGGCACATGCACCCGAATGTTTATAGCAGCAATGTCCACAATAGCCAAACTATGGAAGGAACCTAGATGTCCATCAACAGATGAATGGATAAAGAAGATGTGGTATATATACACAATGGAGTACTGTGCAGCCATCAACAGAAATGAAAGCTTGCCTTTTGCAATGATGTAGATGGAACTAGAGGGTATTATGCTGAGCAAAGTAAGTCAATCAGAGAAAGACAACTATCATATGATCTCCCTGATATGAAGAATTTGAAAGGCAATGGGGGGTGTTGGGGGTAGGGAAGGAAAAAATGAAACAAGATGGAATCAGGAGGGAAACAAACCATAAGAGACTCTTAATTTCACAAAATAAACTGAGGGTTGCTAGGGGGAGGGGGTAGGGAGACGTGGTTGGGTTATGGACATTGGGGAGGGTATGTGCTATGGTGAGTGCTGTGAAGTGTGTAAACCTGGAGATTCACAGACCTGTACCCCTGGGGCTAATAATACATTATATGTTAATAAAAAATTAAAAAAAAATTTTTAAAGTTGCTCTCAAGATTTTACAGAAGGAAGACAATCTTAAATCCTACTTTCACTTGTATCTCTGAGATAAATATTACTGAGCAACAAATGATGCTGACTGCCTATTTTCAAGTCTAAATGCTGAAGAATGCTGGATAGAGACATTCAGATGATTTTAAAGCCTTGGCAATTGATTTTAAAGCCTTGACACACCTACCTGATACAAGGAAGTGGCTATTCCAGTTCAGACAAAAATAGACACAGACTCAAGGAGAAATGAATTTAATGATTAAATAAAAAAGAGAAATCAAGAGGCAGGAATCTATCAAAATCCTAGAGGAGAACATAGGAAGTAACCTCTTCAACATCAGCCACAGCAACTTCTTTCAAGACATGTCTCCAAAGGCAAAGGAAACAGAACTGAAAATGAACTTTTGGGACTTCGTCAAGATCAAAAACTTCTGCACAGCAAAGGAAACAGTCAACAAAACAAAGAGGCAACCCTCGGAATGGGAGAAGATATTCACAAATGACACTACAGACAAATGGCTGATACCAAAGGTCTATCAAGAACTCCTCAAACTCAACACACACAAAACAGATAATCACGTCAAAAAATGGGCAGAAGACATGAACAGACACGTCTCTAAAGAAGACATAAATGGCTAACAGACACATGAAAAAATGTACATCATCATTAGCCATCCGGGAAATTCAAATCAAAACCTCATTGAGAGACCACTTTACACCAGTTAGAATGGCCAAAAGTAATAGGACAGGAAACAACAAGTGTTGGAGAGGATGTGAAGAAAGGGGAACCCTCTTACACTGTTGGTGGGAATGCAAGTTGGTCCACCCACTTCAGAAAACAGTGTGGAGATACCTTAAGAAATTAAAAATAGAGCTACCCTATGACCCTGCAATTGCACTACTAGGTATTTACCCCAAGGATACAGATGTAGTGAGAAGAAGGGGCATCTGTACCCCAATGTTCATAGCAGCAATGGCCATAATCGTCAAACGGTAGAAAGAGCCAAGAAGCCCTTCAACAGATGAATGAATAAAGAAGATACGGTCCATATATAAAATGGAATATTACGCCTCCATCAGAAAAGATGAATACCCAACTTTCATATCAACATGGATGCGAATGGAGGAGATTATGCTGAGTGAAATAAGTCAAGCAGAGAATGTCAATTATCATAGGGTTTCACTGACTTGTGGAGCATAAGGAATAACATGGAGGACATCAGGAGAAGGAAAGGAAAAGTGAATTGGGGGAAATCGGAGGGGGGGATGACACATGAGAGACTGTGGACTCTTTTGAAACAAACTGAGGGTTTTGGAAGGAGGGGGTGGGGGGTGGGTGATCCTGGTGGTGGGTATTAAGGAGGGCACGTATTGCCTGGAGCACTGGGTGTTGTACATAACAATGAATCTTGGAACACTGAAAAAATAAAATTGAATTAAAAAAAAGAAATCAAATAGAACTGAGCTAGTATCTTTAGAGATGTTCCTTAGCCACATATGCCAAGGGTTTTACCAGAGAATCCAGGTTCCTAAAGACCGCATTCTTTTTTTTTTTTTTTTTTTTTTTAAGATTTTGACACAGAGATAGAGAGTACAAATACAGCAGCAGGCAGAGGAAGAGGGAGACGCAGGCTCTCCACTAAGCAGGGAGCCTGACATGGAGCTTGATTCCAGGACCCTGGGATCATGACCTGAGCCAAAGGCAGTGGCTTAACCAACTGAGCCACCCAGAAACCCCCTAAGGAATGCACTTTTTTTAAAAAATAATTCTTTTATTTTTTTATTAACATATAAGGTATTACTAGCCCCAGGGGTACAGGTCTGTGAATTGCCAGGTTTACACACTTCACAGTACTCACCATAGCTCATATAAGGACTGCATTATCAAGAGCAGGCTGTATTTATAGTTATTGTTAAGGTGATTGCATAGTAATACATTATTTTCTTAAATTTTAGTATATATTTAGTTATTTTCAAGATAGCCTTACATGATTTTTATAAAGTCCCAAGTAAAGTAACCCTTTAAGTTTTTATTAAAGGCAATTATACAATCCAATAAATACAAAAGAATTGCTAATATTCAGATGTCCTGAATGGCTAGGGATGCACAGCTCTCAGAGAATAGTGCTTCAGTATAACTGATTCCCACCAAGGTGTGCAAAGAGTTCCTACAACAACCATTTTATAGACACTGCTACCAGTCGATAGGAGAAAACGCTTTACAACACTTTGGATTGCCAATGAGCTAAAATGTTTGTGTTCCTCCATTGTCAATGACAGCATTTCTGGTTCCCTAATAAATAACAATAAAAATGGCCAATACTTAGTATAATCCTAAAAGATACAGATTCAGAATACGTATTTTAAAAAGCACTTTAATAAAATATTAAGAGTGTTGGAACTGAAAATTTAACACATTCTAAAATTTATTCTAGACTTAAGACACACTTTGTTTTCATCCAAATGCAGATTTACTAGGCATGCCTACTCAATTATTTAAGTCCTATTTCAAATACCGTCTCCTTGGTGAAGCTGTCTTTGACCTCTGTCTGCAAATACAGACACTTTCTCCAGCAGTACACACTGTCTTCCATATGGGCTTTTAGAACACTTTGTACATAACTCTGTCATAATTTATTATTAGAGTGAGTTGTTACATATTCCTTTCCTACTAGCTGGGAAATTATCTGAGGCATGGATGGCATCTTATTAGTATGTTTATCTCCAGTGCTTAATACAGTGCCTAAAACTGAGTGGTCACTTATTAAATATGGGTTTGGTGGAATGGTGCATATGCAGCTAGTGAAAAGTAACCATGAGAGGCACCTGGGTGGCTCAGTCAGTCAAGCATCTGCCTTCGGCTCTGGGCATGATCTTGGAGTCCCAGAATTGAGCCCCACATCGGACTCTCTGCTCAGCAAGGAGTCTGCTTCTCCCTTTGCCCCTCATCCCACCATGTTCTCTCACTCTTTCTCTCTCTCTCAAATAAGTAAATAAAATCTTTTAAAAAGAAAGAAAGAAAGAAAGAAAGAAAAAGAAAGAAAGAAAGAAAGAAAGAAAGAGAAAGAAAGAAAAAGGAAGGAAGGAAGGAAACATGAGTTATACTAGCAGCTGCCACAAACATTTTTAGCCAAAAAACTTCTACATTCAGTTTATTTCTCTTTGGTTTCTTAGATCATGCTCCATGTACATTTTCATTTTGAAAACTGTGGATTATGTTTAGCCAAAAGACAAAGTATCTACTGACTTAAAGCCTTCCCTTCTGTTAAGAGCTCTTTAAGCAAATCGCAGAATTTGGTGCCTTTGTACAGCTATGAAAATAAACTATGAAATATATTATCTGATAGATCACATGCCTAGATCAAGTTTTTAAAATATATATGTTTTTTAATTCTTTTTTTTAAAGATTTTATTTATTTATTTGACAGACAGAGATGACAAGCAGGCAGAGAGGCAGGCAGAGAGAGAGAGGGGAGAAGCAGGCTCCCTGCTGAGCAGAGAACCCGATGCGGGGCTCGATCCCAGGACCCTGGGATCATGACCTGAGCTGAAGGCAGAGGCTTTAACCCACTGAGCCACCCAGGCACCCCATAAACTATATTTTCTTTAAAGCCTATATGATCCATCTGGAAACAAGTCAACTATTAAGAAATAAAGAGATTGTGAGCAGCAACTGAAGAACGTTGAGTTTTTCTGGATGCCCTATAAAGGGTTTCAAAAGGCTTCTGATTGAATTGTTAAAGGAGCTCATTCATAACCCTTGAAAGAATAAAATAATATATTGTGATTACATAGTATCTTACAACAAGGAGTCCTGAATTCTGCTAATGTGGTTTGACTCTGAAATATCCCAAATGAAGTTGTTTCCAAAAACCCATCTCACTATGGGACAGGACCAATTGTCATGAGCAGATGGTAATCATTAAACAGAAACATGGTTTTCCTTTTTTGTGTTTATGGCCATTTGTTTCTAGCACATTTATTATCATTTCCTTCTTGTAGTGTTTTTACTGGTGTTTGTTTCGATGGAAACAATGCAATTTTGGCTAGGTACAGAAGATAAAGAATTACTTTAAGATTACATTGATCTTTTCAGTTCAGGCCACACACAGAAGACAACACTATCAGTGCCAGCATCATGTCCTCAGCACCCGAAAGGTTGACTAAATCAACATAGAAGTCTAATTTAACAAAATCCTGTAATGTTCACTATTTAAATAATAATCCATTAGGAAAAGTGAAACACTTCTCATCTACCAGCAGGACAACAAAGATAGCATCCGTCTCAATCTCAGTCCCAGCAGGCTTTTTTATAGAAATTGATGAGCTATTTTTTAAATGTATATGGACATGCAAGAACCCAGAGTAACCCAAACTTATGAGAAAGGAGACTAAAGCTGGAAAGTCAAGACTGGATATAAAACTATAATAATTAACCAGTGTGGGTCCAGCATACACATAAATAAACAGATCAACAGAACAGACTAGAAGGCTCAAAAATTGACTTACACTTATTTAGTTATTTGGTTTTTGATAAAGACTTCAAAATAATCCAATGAGAAATGAAAGCCTTTTCAGCAAATGGTGCTGAAATAAATATATATTCACATGAAAACAAACTCTGACCCCTAATGCATACCATACACAAAAATTAATTTGAGATGGATCATAGACCTAATCCAAAAGTTAACATTATACAATTTTTAGAATGAAATATAGGAAAATCTTTGTGACCCAGAGGTAGCCAGATTTCTCAGATAAGAGAAGGCAAGAGCTATAAAACAAAAAATAACAGAATTCATTAATATAAAAAAATTTGACTTGTTAAAAGACATCATTAAGACAACAGGCAAATCACAGAGCATGAAAAAATATAAAATTTATATGTACTGCAGGACTGACATCCTTTATTATAGATAAAGATATGGCCATATCAAGAGTATGGTGATTCTGTTTGCTGTTGATAAGCAAGAACTACTAAGAAACAGTAGCCAGATCAGCCCTGATAAGAGGACATTCAGATTGTTAAGCCCATGTATATAACCTCTATTCCTGTCACTATGGCCACTCTGCCTATGAGCTCATGGAACAAGTACTAGATGGAGAAAGAGGCATCTGACATTTAGAGCATGTGTCCTTTAGTATACCTAACTGTTGAAAAACTTCTCTACAGTAGATGCCATATGGTGAACAATTGCAAGACACAATTATTTTCACAATATATGTCAAGCTTCAGAGGTCCATCCACATGCATTTTTTCCAGACCTCCTTGACACTACACTTTCAGCCCTATTCTTCCTAAGTCCCTGATCATTAAACCAAATGAAAAGCAATTTCCCATCAGTCAACGTAGATCCATTCTTCTGGTCATCCCTTTGTGTAGACAAGGTAGACAATAGAATGTCCCACTCACTGTTCTGCCTACTAGGATGATTTCTACTCGCCCTTTCCCTCCAGATCACCCCTGAGACTATAATGTTACAGCAATGCACATACCGGTGCTAGCAAATTGTTGGTAATCATCCATAAACCCAGCCTTTTTTCCCCCTCCTCAGCTGACTGGTCATAAGGAGCTCTCTATAATCACAGGTGTGTGCTGAAAGAGAAGAGACAGTGCAATAGGAGTCCTTGTCCAAGGAGCCTGAGCCTATACCACTTGCACTTAATAACAAAATACTGCTGTATATGCCCAAATTCATGGCCTGGTGAATCAGAAACACCCAACTCATGATGGAAAGCTCAGGCCACATGGCTGCTTGATGTCCCATGACTAGGCATTCAATCTCTACCAGGACCCAGTAGGAAGCTAGGATGTATTTCTCAAAAGAGAAATCATTGTTTACCCCCCAATTCTGGAGGTTTGATATTCTCCTATTGGTGCTTGCAAGTGACTTGACAGTACATCAGTATTTGCCATAGACACTCTGAGTATCACTGGATCTGCTAGGTCATAAGGCCCAATTAGCAGAGCAGCTTATATTGAAGACTTAACTTGCTGCACAGTCTTCTCTTTGCTCTGGGTCCCCACTCAACATCAGAACCTTCATGAATTATTCGGTAAATGGTTTCAATTAATACATTCAAATAAGGTATATGCTGTCTCCAAAATCCATAAAGGCCACCAAGTACCACAGCCCCGTTTAGTGCTAGGTGGTACAAGGTAAAACATGCCTTCTACTTTTGAGGGGATATGTTCATAGGTTCCAAACCATTGGGCTCCAGAAACATCACAGAGGTGGCTGACCCCTGAATATTTGTGTGATTTCTCTCCCTTCCTCTGCTTTGCAAATATCAGGCCAATTAATGCAATCTATGAGTTGCGTCTTCTCTTTTTTCCACAACACTGAGATACTCTGTGAGCTATCCTGAACTATCTCAGTAGGTGCACCTTTACATAATCTCATGACTTTACATAGCAAATCCAGTATCTTCTGTATTGGTTTACCACTGCTGCTGTAATAACGACCACAAATTAGAGGCTTGAAAAAATACACATTTATTGTTTTCCAATTCTGGCGGTAAGAAGTTCAAAATGTATTGATAGGGCTGCCTTCCTTCTGGCTTTCCTTTTCCGGCTTCTAAAGACTACCAGCATTCCTTGTCTCATGTCCCTGTATCACTCTGATTCCATCCATGGTCTCTTCACCTTCTCTGACTCTCTTGTCTCCTCCTTATAAGGGATTTTGTGACTACATTAGACCCCCTCAGATAATACAGGATAATCTCTTTATCTCAAAATCCTCTCCTTAACCACATCTGCAAAGTCCCTTTTACCCTGTAAGGTAGCATATTCACAGTTTCTGTGGAGTGGGACGTGGACATATTTGGGTACCATTATTCTGCCTACCACATCCTAAACTGAGGGCTGCCTTGAAAACATTTCATTAAGTATTCCAATCTATTTTTTTTTCTTGTTGTTATTGCTCAGAACTTGTAGGAAAATCAAAGGAAATAACTTTCTTTTGGCCAGCTTCTGACTGATCTGAGTGTTGTCTGTTTAATCTTTGCTTTGGGGTCTTAGAGCAGAGGGGAGAATGATGGTGCTTCAGAGGGACAGTGTGGGGTCTGAGTCTTGGCACTGATACTCACTATGGTGGGTTTGGGTAAGTCTTCTTACATAGAGAATAAAACCATTTTTACTGTAGAAATCAAATCACGTGATGTAGGTCAAACATATAGCCTGATATTTGACACAAAGAGGGGCACTCCATAGGTGGGGATGGTTATTATTATCACAGCTACAATTACTTATTTAGATGAGATATTCCCAATTCTGAATGTCCATGGGAATCATTAACAAAACAACAAAGTCCAGGAACTGCCCTCAGAGATTATGATTTAATTGCTCTAAGATGGGTTCTGGACATCAGTATTTTTCAAAAAGTTCTCCAAGTAATTCTAGGTGAAAATCAAGGCTGAGAAAACACTGACTTACATGAAGTTGGCTAGGATATTAACCAAACGTTTTCTTGTATTTACCACAAAGATCATTGTGGCACATTTGAAAAACGCTTTGTTTTATTTATTTATTTATTTATTTTTAATTTTTTTTTTAAAGATTTTATTTATTTGTCAGAGAGAGAGGGAAAGAGAGTGAGCACTGACAGACATAATGGCAGGCAGAGGGAGAAGCAGGCTCCCCGCCGAGCAAGGAGCCCGATGTGGGACTCGATCCCAGGATGCTGGGATCATGACCTGAGCCGAAGGCAGCTGCTTAACCAACTGAGCCACCCAGGCGTCCCTGTTTTATTTATTTTTAAATATTGTATGTTTCCATTTGAGAGAGAGAGAGACTGAGAGCAGGAGGAGAGAGGAGAGACAGAGGGAGAAGCAGACTCCCCACTGAGCAGGGAGCCCAATGTGGGACTCAATCACAGGACTCTGAGATCATGACCTGAACCAAGGGCAAATGCTTAACCATCTAAGCCACCCAGATGCCCCAAAACTCTTTGTTTTAAAGTCATTATTTTAAAATATAGAGATATAATCTGACTAAAATATACATGTGGTAAAAAGATGTACACTGACTACAAGAGACTTTTTTTCTTTAATGTGTTTGGGCTTGGGAAAATATTCTGATTTTATCTTTTTGGTAAGTAATGATTTTACTTTTTAAAAGCTGGCTATTTCTCTATTGAGAGTCTACAAGAGGTTTTTTATGTAGTTTTTGAAGACAGTGGGAAATAGTGACTTGTTTGAAAAATTATCATTTGATATTTAATGCCAGTATTTTAACAAAGATCAGAAATTATTGTCCCCAATATTTTGAGGGTGTGCTCTTGCTAAAAAAAATACTCTCGATGATTTTTTTCCTGTGGCTTCAGAATAAGCATTTACCTCATATTATCGGTTGAAGTAAAGATTCTGATTGTGTCTCTACAAAATTAACAAGATGACTTAATGAACTTAGAACAAACAACTGGTGAGGGCAAGATAATTTCTGAAGGAAACTAATTGAATGAATTGACAGGTCATTTGAATTCATTTACCTTTCTAAGTGTCATCTATAGATTCAAAAACTAAATTATTGGTAATGTGTAGAAAGGAGATGTATATCATATTCCAAATTGCAGGGGCTTGTGTTATTACTGTTAGTTTTTCTTTGCAAACAGTATCTTAAAGATCAGAATTTTTAGAGAAAAAGCCTTTATTTGGATTCTAAGAGACTCAGACTCATGTTTAGACATCTTTGTGGAGAACAAAATGAAATTGTGTATCCATAAAAAAATATTTTTGAGGATAAATAAAACAATTATCTTTCATAGCCAACTATTTTTATGTCATAAGGGCAAATAATGAGAAACAGAACTATCTTTTAAAACATGTATTTACGTATCAAGCTAACCAAACCAAGCAAAAACTAATGTTTTCTCATTAATGAAAAAAAGATATCTCCCCTCCATAACATAGCGTGTTGATTCTCTGGATATTTTTTTTTAAAGATTTTATTTATTTATTTGACAGAGAGAGATCACAGTAGGCAGAGAGGCAGGCAGAGAGAGAGAGGAGGAAGCAGTCTCCCAGCTGAGCAGGGAGCCCGATGCGGGGCTCTATCCCAGGACCCTGGGATCATGACCTGAGCCGAAGGCAGAGGCTTAACCCACTGAGCCACCCAGGCGCCCCGATTCTCTGGATATTTTTTAAGAGAATAAATCTTCTTGCTAAGAGTATCATTCCTGTATCAAAGAAAAATATCTTTTCTTATATTCTTTTCCACCAATTATTTACCATTTGCCTCAAGGATTACATTTCTAGATAAAGGAAGGTATTCCTTTTGTGAAAGGGCTATTTTGTGTTTTTGTTAAAGGAAAGATAACCCTAGATCCTTCCTGGTCCTTTCTGTTGACAAAATTATGGTAAATCAGTAGTCTGCAAAATGAGATGGTCACATTCCAGTAGTCGTGCAAAGCAATCCACTGGTGAATGGGAAGAAAATATTCATTTACCTCTACTTATCATGTAGCTTTTATACAGAAAGAAGTAAGATACATTTATATCTAAAATATGAATTGACAGTAGTGTGTGTATATAATTTATAAATGAATTGGTATATATTGGGACTTTATGAAAAATCACTTTGCTCTTAGTGACATATGACCAAAGGAGTGTAGAGTCTCACTAGCATTGGTGCCCTTTTCCAACTGCATCCCTGTGGGTTCTGGATACAGCTGTGGAATGCTGGATTCAGGAAAGTCTGAAGAAAACTTCATTGCTCTACAAGCCAGAATGAGAAGAAACTGGAATATGATGGAGTGAATGGCACATTCCTACTGGGAGAGATGAGGATAAAAGGTGAGGAGGAGGAGAGGAGGAAGAGGAGCCAGAGAAATATTGAAAGTCCAGGTTATCACATGTAAGGAGGACACATTGAGAAGTTTTATGGGGTGGCAGAGCTGCAAAATTTTTTAAAAACAGGGGCTTCTTTTGTTTAATGTTACATAAGGGTTCGTTGATGGCCCTTCTCCCTTGACTCCCAAATCTCCAGTGGAAGTTCTTCCATCTGCCACAGCCCTGAATATATAGCAACTGGGAAGAGGAAATAAAGGGGAAAGAGGCTATATTCATGTCATTGCCATGGCAACAATAAAGACACCAATTACTTCATCTGCTTTCTCACTCTGGAATCTTGAACATCATATGACATTCAGGTTTATCAATCTGACTCTAAAACTCCTCTTTCAGCCTACATGAACCTTTCCCTGGAACCCTGGAACCCAACACTACGCTGCCTAATCTGGACTTCACCTTTGTGGGTAACCGTGTTTATGTTTTCTCAGTAACAATCCTTGATACTTAGCTCCTGTCAATATCAGTAAACTATAGTTAGTATACTTGATTAGGTTACCTTCAGAATTTTGAAGTATTTTCAGATAAATGAGCATATTAATAATGGTGAATCTGTGAGTGTTAGGAGAGGAAGAAAAGGCAGTGTTCCCAGTTCACAGGGGGTTTCTAGTATATAGAAGGAACAGCACTGTGGTGCCTGGGTGGCTTAGTCTGTTAAGCATCTGCCTTCGTCTTAGGTCATGATCCCAGAGTCCTGGAATTGAGACACGTGACAGACTCCCTACTCATGAGGAAGTCAGCTTCTCCCTCTCCCTGTACCCTTCCACCTGCTTATGCTTTTCCTCTCTCTCTCAAATAAATAAATAATACCTTAAAAAAAAAAAAAAAAAAAGGAACATCACAGTCTCTGGAGTTTATCCAAGAAAAGAAGACTTAAATTCCATGCCAGAACCTGCACTAACAGTGGAAAGCTGAGCTATGTATGATACAACCTCTTTGAGTTGTAATTTCCTCATTCAACAAAACCCACTTACCTAGAAATGTTAAAGTAAGGGGTGCCTGGGTGGCTCAGTGGTTTAAGCCTCTGCCTTTGGCTCGGGTCATGATTCAGGGTCCTCAGATCTCAGGGTCTGCTCGGCAGGGAGCCTGCTTCCCCCTCTCCTTCTGCCTCCCCCTCTGCCTGCCTCTCTGTCTACTTGTGATCTCTCTCGCTCTGTCAAATAAATAAAATCTTAAAAAAAATGTTAGAGTAAGAAATTAATTATATATGCATATAAAATGTCTAGCACAGAATAGATTCTCAACTAATGGCAACTGTTGTTATTATTATTAGATATAATTAAGTCTGATGGTCTTAACATTTATCAACCTGATACTATAATACAGAATAACTTGGGCAACGAAACTAACTATGCAACTGATGTTCCAAAGTGCCTCATTCCTGTCTGACTAAGCCAGAGAATCACCTCCTCACATATACATTGAATTTGTGTTACTTGAGCTGGTATAGATTTCTCCTTATATGTTACATAGACAAACTAGAAAATAAATATTATTTTTAAAATCCCTCCATATTTCTATTCTTTTTTCACACAACCTTATCTTATCCTTACTTTCTTCCTTAAAATGTTCATATTGCTGGCAAAAAGAACTTAAACATTTGAAAAATTCAAATTATGCATTTTGTGTGTGTGCTATAATGGAATCTTTAAGAAAAGAATTTATACAAATCAATGACATCAGGTAATAATTTTTAAGTTATTAATGTATTTTTCTCTTTTCCTTTCTTTTTCCAAGTTGTCTTGAAATATCTGTTTAACAGGAAAGAAATTAGAACTTGTTACTAGAGAAATACAAGAAGTGAAGAGGTCACATTCAGCCACTAACATGCAAAATAGGGTTCCGCAGTAACGAAGAAGCAAAGCTACAGACAGAGTAAACTGTTCAGATCATTTCATTTCCTCCATTCAAATATCAAGGGTTCGAAGGACTCATCTCACAACTGAGATACTTTTTAACCTATGACAGAAAAGTGCCCAAGCTTGCTTCTGCTCAATGGCAGAAGGGAGATATGATGCACGGAAAGAAAAACAAACAAAAAGCCCATTTTCTGGTCCCAGGGGAGACTTGGAAGTGACAGAAAGGAAAAAAAAAAAAAAAAAGCATGAGGTGAGTGTCTGACCACCTTCTCTCCCCCTTCTCACTTTATTTTCAGAGAGAGGAAAAGGTAATCTAGAAAAGTGAAGGTAACATGGGTAGATAGTGTGACTGTTCTCCAATATCTTATTTAAGATGTAGGAAGAGTTCACCTTCTACGATGCTCTTGTGCTAGACTGGGGCTTGGCCATACTTCCTTGATGTTCTATGAGACAAGAAAGAGGGGCTTTAGTGCTTAACTTTGCCAAGCTGCTTTCAAGACTTCAATGATGTGAATGAGTGTTGAGAATAGGAGGGCTTATGGGAAGAAGCACAGTGATCTCTGGCAGAGGCGAGGGTTTGAGAATCAGAGGACACAGAAGAGCCTCATGGGTCTACACCCAGCCAGAAATCAAGTCATCTAGGGACTGCTGTCAAAATCTGGCTAAGACAATAGGCATCATTTTCTAAATAACATTACTTACACTATTAGACCAGCATTGGAGGTTGTTTTTAATTGGGACCAGATGGTAGCCTGGCCTCCCCCACAGTGATCTAGAACTCTCTTCCCAACGTCATCTGGGAATTCCTTTCACTATTCCTGGGTTGCAACACTATTTTTTGAATACCATATTTGTTTTCATATGCATTATTTTCTGGAGCATAGCAATCTCCTGAAAAGGGTTTTGTTGTTGTTGTTGTTTTCAGAGGAAAGATCTTGGGTACCTGAAAATGTCTTTATTATACACTTATCCCTCAAGTAACAGTTTTAGTTTATTTCTGAGAACCTGCTCCTAATTAAAAAGTTGTTTTAAAAAGTTCCATTAATTTTAAAGGGAAAACATTTTGATGCTTTTCTTTACGAATGCAAAATGCCCAAAAGATTTTCACAGAAACACGTATCGGTTGAGCAAAAATTAGTTTTTATATAACTAAACTATAACAATCTGAAAATAAATATATATAGTTTGAAATTTAAGGTAATAAACATTCATGATACTCACCAAGGGGAGAAGAGTCAACTTAACAGTTGGTGGTGGTTAGTGGAGGAAAGTACAGGAAGCAATTCTTTGAATAATAGTGGAGAATGAGACCAATAATCAACTTTCAGTCAGGCATTCAGTCTGAAGCAGGTATGCTTAATGATATTTTGTTTTGAGACTTTGGTAAAATACATGCTATGCATGACCGCATTTTGAAATACAGGAACATGATATGTATACACTAAAGGGTCATGGAAAACCATGCGTCTTCCTTTTTGGCTCCTCACTCATATTGAAGAATGGGGCACTGAAATGCTGACTGGATACTGCATGTTCAGAGGTGAGATGTGTAGATTGGGGGATGAAAACTATCTGGTGAGCAGTTGTGGACACAGATGCTTATTTTAGGACCTCCAAATTATAGAATTTGTAGAATTTTCCTTTTAGACTGGTTTGTTTCTACAGGAAGCACTGCTCCAATGTTTTACTAAGGAATGCACTTGATGGACAGCAAAGACATAGCTCTCAGTACTCTCACAGCTAAATATGGGAAGAGGGTCGGGGTCTCCTAGTTCACTTGTATATTTTCAATTAATCAAGTCTTCAGTATCTGTCTCTAAGTCTAGTGCCAGTATGACTCAATTTCTCCAGAGAACAAATTTATTTTATGCTACCAGGATGTAGGAAGGTAGATACAAGCAAAAGGCAAGGATAGAATTAAGATGGCTAGCGGCCTTTTTTTTTTTTTTTTTTTTTTTGAGGGGGGTTGTGCGGGGAGGGGGAGAGGGAGAGAAAGAATCTTAAGCAGGCTCCACGCTCAGCATGAAGCCCAATGCAGGGCTTGATCTTAAGACCCTAAGATCGTGGTCTGAGCTGAAATCAAGAGTCAGGTGCCTAACTGACTGTGCCACCCAGGTGGCCCTGCCTAACTGCTTCTTAAACAGATTTTCAAACAATCTTTCTGCCTTCCTGGGTACCTATTGCCCCCAGAGTCTCGAGACTCTATAGTTCTATGACACCCTCTTGTGTCATTGACATTTCTCTCTACAAAACTTAGATATCTACTTTTTCTTCTTTGCTTAAATCAGTTACCTATTCATCCATCAGTTTTCCCTCTTCAAAAATGTGTTGACATCTTTTATATACTATCATCTCCTGTCCATTTTCCCCCTTATATTTTATACACTACTCTTCATTTACATAGTTTTTTTAAAAGGGGGAAGCACGGATTCATCTATAATATTTAACTAAGTTTTCCTCTCTTTCTCAGAAAAAAAAAACAACAAAAAAAACTAGAAGTTTTGCTCACATCAAATGATTTTGAACTAAAATTTCAGTGTAGACTAAAGAGTAAACTGGAAAGACTACAGTGACAAAGGAAAGTAGAATTAGGAAGTGTTCCAGCTGACCTGGAAATGAAACTTGGAATAATACGGGTATGGAGAGTTTAATTATTAAATGGTACCACACTGATTAATGTGTAAAAGAAAAGATTTGAGTTAAGTAAATATGGATTCAATTTGGACTCTGCCACCTATTAGCTGTGTGACTTAGAAAAAGTTGTCTTGGCTTCCTCCTTTGTAAAGCAAGGACAACTGGTGCCTAAGACAAGGTTTTCGTGAAGCCTGAAGTGGATAATATTAAGTGCTTAATCTAATACCTCACACAAACATGGTGCTCTATGGTAGTTTCTAATGTTGGCTACCCATCACAATATTTTGTATTCCCGAAGAGTTCTACATTTTACACCACCATTATTTTTATCATTTTTATATAGGATGTGTATAGTAGACATAGTAAATATATCCTACAGCATATGAGTGTATTTTATGGTATATAATATGAGTGAGCAATTTGAAGAGGCTCTGGCAGAAGAGGGATGAAGCCAGAAACAGAAAGAAGGACCAGAATCTAAAGTTTCATCTTTGAAGTCACCTACTCCTATTCTACTCTACCTGCCTTCCACATTGTAGAGATATTTTCTGCTAGTGGTGGTTGCTCTGAGTTATCCACTGAGCTCCCCTATGGATGTTGAATGGGTTAGATCTATGCCAGGAGAAACAAGAGTAAAATTTACAGTTGAGCTAAACTTCTGAGTGTCACAAAGTGTTGATGTTATGAACTGACACTTCACCTGGTTTCTTCCAGACTCTATTCTCTCTTTCCCTTTGGTCTTCTTTGGGCTTAGCATAAGTCTGTCTTCAGAACCACAGGCAAACTTCTACTAGAGACAATGACCAGGGATCAAATGTATGGTATCATGATTTGGCATTTGCTTGAGATGCTCAAGGATCTCAAATCCAGCAGAGAAAACCTGAGAACAATGCATGTGCTGGTCTTTCATTAAAATCAAATATGTTTAAGATCTAAATCTGAAACAGCAAAAGGAAAATTATAAATGTTAAAATCTGTTTCAATAATTTTTCAAGCCAAATAGTCCTTAAATCAGCCTCTAATATATATTAATATATAATCAATGCTATTAATTAATTATTAATTAATTTTTTATTATATTGGTCATATTATATGTAATATGATTATATACTATACAATTAACATACTATTGATTATTAATTATTAGTATATAATAATATATTTATTTCCTTCTCTCTCTCCATCTCTGTCTCTCTGTCTCTCCATTGATACCATCATGGAGTTACTAAAGTAATTCTCTTGCTTAAAGTTTTTCTTCCCCATTCTAAGTTGAGCATGGTAACAGAATCAATGTTGGAATAATTTTTCAAATAATTTATACTAAAAATTTCAGTGGGAGGAAAAGAGAGGAGCTCTGCATATGCATAAAACTCTTCCTAAATAAATAATACTGTATGCACATACAAACACATTTTATTTTAACCATTTTCCATGTCGTTAAAATAAATAAGAATTCATACATTTTTATTCTTTAAATACCTTCAATTAATAGCCACATTTACACACTGAAAATTTCCTCTGGGTATAGAGAAACAATCTTTTGTTTATTCTAGATTTTCCACCTCATTATCTTTAATAATGTACTTTGTCTTCTGTTATTTACAAGGAGAAAATGATTAAGAGGTAGTTACAGATAAGAGAGCCTTTAAACATTTAAGAAAAGGGATCTGGTTTGAGGCTGAATTTACTATCTTCTTGATGTCTGATATAGACTGAAGGCAGAGGCATTTTAGTACACTAAGTTATAATCTTAAATTTTTCATATGTGGAAATCATGCTGGTGTCTTTTAGAGTTTGGGGTCCAATCTAATCACACTAGTCGTTCACAGTGGAAAACCTTTCCTGACTGTCATCAGAGAAAGAAATGTAACAGAGAAATGATCAGTGAGATGTAGCATAAGAAGGACTTTGTCTATTGCTGGCTTTGGAGAGGAGGGCTAGGAGCACGAGACAAAGAATGTAGGTGAGCTCTAAAATATGGAAAAGGCAAAGGAACAAATTCTTCTTTATTACTTTCAGAAAGGAACAGAGTCCAGGCTAATATCTTGATTTTAGACCAGTGAGATTATGTGTCTGACTTCTGATTCAGAGAACTATAAGATAATAAATTTCTGTTGTTTTTTGATACTAAGTTGGTGGTGATTTGTTATGGCAGCCATCGAAAACTAATACAAACTTCAATAAATTTTGTAATCTAAGTATTTCTTTAGCATTTCAACTGTGTTAAAATAAAAATTACCTTGATGAAAATGTTTTCTATCATAGAGAGGATAAGGAATTAAATTTTTTCAATATTTCATATGACAACTCTAAGATTCAATAACTACACACCAAATTTTTACTTACAACAAGGCAAACAGCTATCTTCATGACAAATGAATTCTAAAATTAAAAAAGAAACTTCCAGTTATAAGACAAGCAAATTCTGGGAATGTAATCTACAGCATGTTGACTGTAGTTAAAAATACTGTACTGTTTATCTGAAATTGCTAAGAGAGTAGATCTTAAAAATTCTCATCACAGGAAAAAAAAAACCTTTGTAACAATATCAAATGATGGATGTTAAATAAACTTACTGTGGTAATCTTTCACAATATATACTTATATCAAATTATCATGTTATATACCCTAAACTAATACAATGCCACATCTCAATTAAATCTCAGTAAAACTGGAAAATATTAAAAATGCTTTATAATACCAAAGAATTAATCTTATGTAAATTTTAAAAATAATACACAATATTTCTTCCACAAAGGAGCTGCCAAATAATTTTTTCTAAGTTTCAGAATCTATACTAGTTATAGATAAATCCCAGATGATCAAACATTCTTATTAAGGCTTTAAGAAGTGACTTATAAAGCTGTTTGGGGATGTGTACTAAATATATTACAATTTTAGGACTTTTGTATACGAATACAACCAAATATAAAGATTCACAAGCAGAAATAGAAAAAAATACTTCGACAACTGGAAATTTACATCGTGAGAGAAATGGGATAATGGAAACAAAGGAATAAATGATTCATTTTCTGGAAATGTTGGTTTCCTGGAAAATAAAGGTAATTTTTCTCTAACATGAGAAACGTTATGATTTAGATATGAAAACAGAATAGATAAAAAACAAAACAACTTACCATACTCAAAATGAAATTCCTTTAACATAGAATACTCTGATATTTTCTAAACTAACATGATATTTGTTAACATATTTAATTACTACTCCAGAATAAGGCACCAAGCATATTTAGATCTCTGCTGTACAGAGTGCTCTGTTAGCTACTGTGAGGTATTTCAGAAAATCTGGTCTCTGACATTAAGGAATCTAAATACTCCCTAGGACTCTAGGTAAACATAAGTGAAACCATGTAGAATTACTACATGACAATTATCAAGGAGCACACAATATTAAAATGACAGAGAAGACTGATAGGATTAAAATGTGATTAGTCAGGGAAGATAAGAGATGGGCAGCCATATCCAGAAATAATTCTGGTTGCCAGGTGGACAATGTAAATGGAGATGTGCTGAGAAAACCACTTTCAGTGGAAAAAAATATGTCCCCTACCAGCCCTTCAAGATGACTTAAATTTTCACCATTAATCAGACCCGTCAGCCATTAATCTAACCAGAAAGTATGTATTGAATACCACACACCAAGTTGCATGCATTCCAGTGTTAAGTATTTTCCTTTCTTCCTCTTTCCTTTTCTTCAGTTTTGGGCCATTTTAAATATGATTGTTCTCTGGAAAAGATAACATAGAAAGTCATTATCACATTCTATGACCCTCATTTTCCTCTCCTCCTTCGTTCCTAACTTCACTGAAGAATTACACTCACCTTTTAGGTTATGTTCCAACCCAATGTCTACACTATACCTAGAGCTATCTTCTAAAATCTTAATTCTCCTTATCTTCTCATGTTACTGATTACTACTCAAAATTTACCTGCCAAGTGGCCCAATTCTTCAGGGTCCTAAAAGAATAGCTGAAGTGAAATGAAGAAAAGGTAAGGCAGGCCTGGTGAGTAGTTTAAGAAGTGACCTGAGCTTGGTCACTTTTATGAAGTCTGGAGGTCCTGGTAAAACACCCACATGAGAGATATGTAGGTAATGATACGATGGAGCATGAGTGCATGTATATATTTTTGAGAGGTACCATTTTCTGGAAAGAAAGACAACAGTTTAGCATTTGCGATGAGCCCAATTGATCTACATACAATCACCAACAGTTTGGGACTTAAATATTTCACAATCAAGCCATGCAAAATTGGAAATTCATAACATGAGAATGGAGTACCTTCTGAAAGAGATATGTGTTAAGGGAAAGGAGCTAAGTACAAAGGATTAATTCCTGGAAATCTCTAAAGGGTAGTAGGAAAAAAAAGAAATCGGAGAAGGAGCACTAAGGAGAGAAATAATAGGGACAAAAAAATGAACCTTATGAAAATTTGCATTAGGGCTTTTAAAAAAATTCTATTTTATTTGTGGTCAGAGTTTGTGTTCTGTGAAATTCCTCCTGATTCTTCTCTGGGTCAGATAGGTTTTGATACTAAGCAGGCGAAATGGTTCCAATTCTTCTTTTCTTGGAATTAAATAAACCAGAGCTGCTTTTTTGACTGTTTATAAAAGAAGAAAATGAGCTGCCAAGACACAGTTGATAATATTGTGTATTTTTTAATTTGTCATGGAGGAACTTTTAACAAGCCCTAACACGACATCTTGTTTTTAAAAACCTCAGCCGAATAACTTCCCAAATTTCTTATTCTTAAAATTGCTCATCAGTATCAGCTAGTAGCCTAACTACAGCAAGAGTCAAGAAACATTGCTTATTCAGCCACTAGAACAAACTTGGAGCTTAAGTGATTTTATCTACCGGCTCATTAAAATGAACCGTAATCCAATCTTATTATTTATGTTGAAATAGCTAACTACTAAAAGGTGTTTTAATTTATCAACATGAGTTTACATAGAACTTGCCGATGAAGAAAAACATCATTTTGGGATGTTATCCAAGAAAATAGACCCTGCAACAAGACACAGGAATCAAGAAATGAAAAGGCAAAAAAAGAAAGTTTATATAGTCCTGCAACTCTTAAATTCCCATTATCAAAGTGTTTCAGAGGTTGATCTGCCCAGAGATGGCTCACAGTTCCTTTCCCCATTCCACAGCACATCACAAACTCTGCTTCCATTGGTAATCTCCTTTCTATTTCTGACATTCCTGTCTCCCTCTTGTAAGGGCTCTTCTGATTACACTGAATCCACCCAGATAATCTAGGATAAACTTCCAGCTGAAGATCCTTAATTTGTAAGAGCCCTTTGCCATATAAGCGAACATATTTAAAGATTCCCAAGATTAGGATATGGACATCTTTTGAAGGCCATCATTCAGCCTATCACCATCACTGCACCAGGGGATTCATAGCTAGAGAAGTCACTCAGCTGATTCATAACTTCTTATTTCTAACCTGCTACTTTAATAAAAATGGTTCACTGTATGGATGCACATTTGGGCAAGTGCCAGTTCTCTGCACCCTGTGTCCCTCACCTATAAAATGGAACAAATGCCTACTTCCATAATAGGGATGTCCTGAGGATTAAATGACATAGTGTATAAAGAGCGGTTCCCACTCCATCGTACAAGAGTGCTGTGGGCACTCTGTGCTAAAAAGTGAGTCTTCATTGCAGAGGGATACATTTAGCACTTACTGTTGCATGTTTGTAGTACACTGGAATTCTATTCTAGTCACACTGAAACTACTTGAATTAAATTGCATGCTTGAGGAAAGAGAGAGAAATAGTGTAAAAATATATGCCTTGCTACCTATCATTCCATCCAATGGACACGTGAAAGAGTAAAAATGTAATGAGTTACTTGAATCTGCTCTTCCTTGGTAAACCTCAATTTCCTCATACCACTCAAAGCATGAGCCTGCTGGGATTAACTGTATAATATATGTACTCTTTCAGATATTATTATAATTATCATTGACATATCTGTTTTTACACTATTAAGTAAAGCTGACAAGAACATTATCTTCCCACCATACCAAGCATGTAGTTGGTGCTCAGTATGTGATAGCTATTATTATTAGGCAAAGAAATACTTGTTTTAAAAAAAATGAATGCTCCTGAATAAACTGGCAACATGTAATGAAGAACACCCTAGAGTTCCAAGTCAGATTCAAAGAACAGGTTCCAAAGTCAGATACATCTGAGTTCAAATCCCAAATTTACCATTAAGCATTTCCTTGGCTATTTTATCTAACTTCTCTAAAACTCAATTTTATCATTTTTAAAATGGAAATTACAATTTTATCCCTTTAGATGTGAGGATCAAATGAGAAGATGTACTTAGGCTCCAAGAATAATTTCTGGCAATAAATAGCAATTACTAGTATGTAAATAAATATTTTCTTAATTTAAATACATTTAGAATATAACTTCCTGAATAAAAAATATGGGATTATAGGTAGAAACAAATTATTTAAATTCCATCTGATCACCCAGGTTTCTGAAGTATATAAACTTAAAGGATCACTTGCCCATTACAAATTGCTTGCTACTGAATACATTCTTTTAAAAGATTTTGTTTATTTATTTGAGAGAAAGAGAGTGAGAGCACGAGCAGGGAGGAAAGGGAGAAGCAGGCTCTCCAGAACAGGGAGCCCAACTCAGGGACCTGGGATCATGACCCGAGCCAAAGGCAGACGCTTAACTGATTGAGCAACCCAGGTGCCCCTGAATACATTTTCAATACTAGTAGTCATCAGGCTGTTTAGGGTCTCATGTATGCTCACATGCACAAATGCTCATGTGCCTCCAATGATGGTGTTTACAAAGATACTAGGAAATACTGGTAGTATAGTCTTTTTTTTTTTAAAAGATTTTATTTATTTGAGAGAGAAAGAGACGACAGAAGTGGGGGTTGGAAGGGTAGAGCACAAGGAAGCAGCAGACTCCCCACTAAGCAGGGAAGCCTAACACAGGACTCGAGCTCAGGACCCTGGGACCAGGACCTGAGCCGAAGGCAGATGCTTAACCAGCTGAACCATCCAGGTGCCCACTAGTAGCACAGTTCTTCATGTTAGCAACAGCACAATCATCCTGTATTCTAGGGCTTCTGTGACCGGAAAATATATCAGGCTCTGCAGATGAACGACTAAATATTCTTCCACTCAACAAGTGTGGCTTGATTGACTCAACTTCTCTATTCTCACCAAACCTTGAATTTGGCAAACTTGTCAAGTTCCCTCAAATTTACCTGAGTTTCTTCTTGTTGAGCTAATTTAAAGTTCTCTCGTACTCCTGTACATCTTTGATCCAATTCATACCAGGAGCAGTGGTGATTACAAAAGGAAAAAAAAATCTATCTTTGTAATGTGTCTGCATGTGAGGGATTATCTCTGTTGCCCATCCCATGTCTTAGCCCTGTACTATGTATGAATTGCCTTTTTCTGCTTGAAGATCTGAACAGAGACTGCCTGCTCCTTTCCTACTTGTCCCTGCATGGAAATTCAGGCTACATTTCAATGCCTCATTAGTCCAACTACGCATGAAGGTAACAAGTAAAATGTTGTCTACCTCACAGACTCCGTCCTCTGAGCTACCTCTTGGCTACAATCTACTACTCGAGATTTTCAAAGGCCTTCAGAGGAGTGCTTAGATGTGATTCCATATGCAAACCATCTACAAAGGGAGTTAACTAAGGGAAAAGAAATAATTATCAAAAGAAAACATATCAAAAGGAAGAGAGCACCACACACAGGAGATAACAATTAAAAGAACACATTTTATGGACTCATACCCTTAGGCCACTCCCTGAGATCCCCACAACCTACCTCAACTAACCTTGTATGTTGCTGACACTAGGTATATCCATTCTAGGATGGCAGTACCCTAAACAATGGACTTGAAGACATGGTCTCCATGGTAGTTAATTTCGTTCCTTTTTAAATTTTCAATAATTCTCTCTTAATTATTGATTTGCTATTTATTATAAATGTTCTGACCTATAACCAATCATTACCTCCTTCCCAGCTTTTTACCCTTATTTGGGGTTCAATTTTGAGAAGTAATCTAAATGAGTTTACGAACCCATAGGGCTATCTGAAAGAAGAGTGTTCTAGGAAGAGAATGGGATGCATGAAGGCCCTTATGTGGGAGCTCAGCAAGGAGGCTGATTCAAATGGAGTGAAATGGTTGAGGACCAGAGAGGTAGGAGCTAAGCCAGAAGCATCATATAGGGTTTTTAAAAGCACATTAATGGGATGCCTGGCTGGCTCGGTGGGTTGAACCTCTGCCTTCGGCTCAGGTCATGATCCCAGAGTCCTGGGATCGAGCCCCGTATCGGGCTCTCTGCTCAGTGGGGAGCCTGCTTCCTCCTCTCTCTCTGCCTGCCTCTCTGCCTACTTGTGATCTCTGTCTATCCAATAAATAAATAAAATCTTTAAAAGCACATTAATTAGGCTTATTTCTTGCAGATTTTTTTGAAAGAGGATACAAAACCCAGAAAATGTGAAAAAAAAAATCCCGATATTCCCTCCTGTTGTGCAATTTTATCAGTCCCGATCTGTCTTTCATTAATGTCAGACTGACTTCAGGAAAACAGTATGTTGCTTTAAAAAAATTTTTCTTGGATTACAAAGCATTGAAAGTTTAAATGCTTAAAAATTATGCGTCGTGTTATACGCAAGTAATAAATCATTGAACACTACATCAAAAGCAAATGATGCACTATATGCCGGCTAATTGAACATAAAGATAAGCAAATTATGTGTCAGTGGGTTTTATTTAATTTCATGTGACAGGAAACTAAATCCAAAAAGGTTTAAGAATAAAAGGAAAGTGCGTGCTTCATGTATCTAAAAAAATCAATTATTTGATGGGTAAAGGGGAGTGGGACATACTGGTTTCCAGTATCTCCAGAGTAAGTCACAGGGTTAAAAGGTACAGCATAGGAAATGTAGTCAATTGTACTGTAATAGTATTGTATAGTGACACATGGGGCCTATGCTGGTGATGAGCACAGTATAAAGTATAGACTTGTTGAATCACTATGTTGTACACTTGATATTAATGCTGCATTGTGTGTCAACTATACTTCAATAAAAACTTTTAAAAATCCATTTTTTGGCTTCTACTACAATGTCAGTTGGACCTAGATTCTTTTTGATTCTGTTTGTTTATCATGCTCCTCTACTGTCAGATTTCATGACTTCTCTTTGAGGTGGCTGTTCTATCTCCAGACATGAATTATTCCCCAAATCCAATGGGCGGGGGGAAGAGAGAGAGAGATTCTGGAAGTTCCAGCACTTTACTAATTCTGATTATGTCACACACAAATTCCTGAATTTGGCTACAAATGATGCTGTAAGTCCAAAATATCTGCTCGGTGCACAGTCTTCTCAGTCAGACCCATAGCTAGCTAACTCCTCTTGGCCCAGAGAACTAATGCTAAATAAGTATTAAGCTTAATAAATACCACAACATCCAATACACATTTCCTTGCTAACCTTGCTAACCTGCCATTGTGGAAGAAATACAACATATAGTAGTTGCTAGTATGTAACTCATCATATCTTGTGTGACAGAGAAGGCAAAGACCTCAATCTAGAAGTGAAATGTTGTTCCTTGGTCAACAAGTCTGGTAGTTCTAACTCCGCTCTCCACAAAGATCTTTCTTTCATTGTTGAGAAGGGAATGATTAATGACAAGTTAATAAACCACTTTTTTCCTGGTGGGGATAATGGGGAAAGAACGACTTCTTTCTTCTTGCACATAGGATTCCCTATCTATAAAACAGGGTATTTCTGATCCATCTATTCTTATTACTGGAAACTCTGAGATTTATGGATTTTGCTTGTATCTGGTATTTGTTCGTATACTTTGAATTATTAGTAAATTTTGATGTAAGGTAAGGTGCATGATTTTAGTAGGTCTGCTTTGATAATTCAATTAACTAAGTAAACACGAGTGTTTTCCATGACCATAACTGAGATGAATAATGTAATTCTTTATCAGTATACTTTGTTTAACCTCAAGTTCTGGAGCCTGATGATTATTCTCAGCTTTGAGCCTCTTGTTTGTATAGAATGAGATTTCACAAATAGTAAAATTTATTTAAACTTTTGGTATACTTTTAATCTATTTTCATTTGCTCTGCATCATCAGGTAGTAAACAAAGAGAGATATGAAGAATTTGTGTTTAAATCTGAAAATCACCCTTGAATTTCCTGTCTTCTAGAAATTGACTATGGCTACTATTTGGCTTTAATTATGTCCTCCTAAAAAATATGTTGAAGTCCTAACTCCCCGTATCTCAGAATGTGACCTTATTTGCAATTAGGGCCATTGCAGATATAATTAGTTAAGATGAGGTCATGAGAGTGTAGAGTGGGCCTTAAATCCAGTATTACTGGTCTCCTTATAAGAGGTGAGAAGAGACACACACAGAGAATGCTGTATGAATAAAGGCAGATTAAAATGATACATTTACAAGCCAAAGAACATAAAAAGAATTGTTGACAACTGCCGGAAGCTATAAAGTCATGGAATACATTCTTTCTTGAGTGCTCCCAGAAGGAACCAACACTGTTAATAGCCTGATTTTAGACTTCGAGCCTCCAGAATTATGAGACAATTAATTTGTTTTAAGCCATCCAGGTTTGTGGTATTTTCTTATTACAGTCCTAGGACATTAATACAGACACAGTGCACTGTCAATCACTTTAGTCCCGAGCTGGATGGTTTTGTCTTTGTTTTTTAGTTTGTTTGTTTGTTTTTTGTATCTGTGCCCCTGGACTTCATATTCTCAATGGTAGTAATTCATCCCCTTCTTGGACAATGACGGCTTAAATGGAAGTATGTGGGAGAGGCCTGAGATACTAGAATCTTTTATCAACATTCTTGCTAAATCTCACACCTCTGATTTTGCTTGAATCAATGGTGGCCTGGGGCAAAAAACTTGGCTTTTCCAACCTTGTTATTATATTTGTAGCTATCTCAGATTTCAGACTGCAGGTGAAGACCCATTATACAAAACAATATTCTCTGATTTGTTTTCAGATGGAACAGATCCAACTTAAAACCTTTTCATTCTTATTTGACCTTACTGAAGGTTCTACGAAGCTGAATTTTTCACAACAAATTCCCTTACTCGTTGCCTTCTTCAGTACAACACACACACAATTTAACTAGTTATTTTGCTTACACTTAATCAAAACTGTTTTCAAGTCAGGGATTGAAAAGATAGACACTGCCCTTCATGAGCTTGGCCAGACTACATACAAAGTATAGTTCCTTTCAGAAATTGGCACAACCATTCAAATTTGGCTCAAGCTGATTCCCCTTTACTTTATTGTCTTTTGAGATGTAGCTTGACCAGGCCTTTAATTAGAATAATACCTACTGTGCCCTAATTTTTGGCCTTTCTGACCTGCTACTCTATCCTGGCTCTTTTTTATACAGGCTCTCTCCTTCTGGTGAGAAAATGGTTGCCAGTGTTAAACTTACATTCTTTCTCATTTTAAGTCAATAAAGTGTTAACAAAATCACGAGTCATTTCACTGGCTTTGATTTGGTTATTCTCATGCCTAAATGAATCACAGTAGATGGATTAATATCAAGTGATTAACGGCTGGTCTGAGCCCTATGCTCTGTTCCCCACACCTCCAAAAACAAATGAGCTAATTACGAGGAAAGACTAAATCCCCAAATGACCATTAGTAAAAGTGGAGTAAACTGAATATATAGACAGTCAGAAAATGTGCATTACAAATAGAATTAAAACATTTTTATTGATTTGTATTTGAAAAATACATAATGCCTACAGGAGAAAAAAATATCACTGGACCAGATAAAAAAATTGCATTTGTATGTCCATCAACCAAACAATGGATAAAGACCATAGTATATCCATATAATGTAATACTACTTGGTAATAAACTCTTGATGAATGAAACTAATTATTCTGAGTGTGTCTCAGTTTGGGGTGCTATAACTAAACGCCATAGACGGGTGGCTTAAACAATAGACATTTCTGATAGTTATGGAGGCTAAGAAGTCCAAGAATGAAATGCTAGAGGTACTCTCTCAGTGAGAACTAACTCTGGCATGTAGATGGCCATTTTATATGGTAGGGGAGAGAGAGAAATCTCATCTCTCTTCCTCTTCTTACAAAAACACTAATCCCGGGAGCCCCACTGTTAAAACCTTATCTAAACCTAACCACCTCCAAGGGCTCCACCTCTGAATATCCTATTAAAGGTTAGGACTTCAGCATATGAATGGGGGGTGGGCACAAACATTTAGTCTATTGCAGAGTGAAAAGCCAGACAAATAATGTAATGATGCCATTATATAAAACTGGAGAAAAGGTAAATGATCTATAGAAGCAGAAAGCACATCAATGGTTTTAGGGACAGGGCTGGAAAGGAGTGGTGGGACTGGAGGGATTACAAAGGGCATGAGGAAACTTTGATAAGTGTGTATGTTCATTATCATGATTATAGTGATGGTTTCACAGGTGTATATATGTGTCAAAATTTAACAAACTGTATACTTTAAATATGAGCAGTTCCTTATGTCAATTATATCTCAATAAAGTTGTTTTAAAAATATGCTATTGAACATTCTTCAGTCATTCTTTGTATTTGATAGTTATCACCAAATTGTGATTGTAGTATTCTTTCACCTAATGCCCCTGGACTGCATAAATTTTTATTCTATTTTTTCCATTTCCTTAAATATATCTTTTAATATTATACTTTTTTCAAGTTTATTATATACATCTGGAAAAAGGCATATATCCTGAATTGCCAAAAATTGAAACTATCTGTGCAAATATAACCCAGATAAATAAAGGGAACAATACCAGAACAAAGATGCCCACTTTCACATTCCTTTCCAATAAACGTCCTATTTCCTTTCCTAGGGTAACCACTGTCCTGACTTATAATAGCCCAAATTCATCCTGCCAGTTTTTGAGCTTCATATTAATAGAATTTTAACAGTTATATCTTTTGTGTTTGACTTTAGCCATATTTGTGAGATCCATCCATGTTTCTTGATGTAGTAGTGGCTCATGCATATTCATTATATATTCATAACATTTCATTGTATGAATAAAACAAATATCTGTTTTTCATGAGTATTTTGAAGTTTTTTTTAAAAGATTTTATTTATTTGAAAGAAAGAGAGCACAAGCCAGGCGGACAGGCAGAGGGAGAAGGAGAAGCAGACTCTCCACTGAGCAGGGAGCCCGAGAGGGGCTCAATCCCAGGACCATGAGCTTATGACCTAAGCTAAAAGCAGAGGCTTAACACCCAGGAATCCCAATTTCATGATTATTTTGATTACTTCAAGGTTGGGACTTACGCAATTAACCCTAAGAACATTCTTCTATCTTTTAGTGCACCTGTAGATGTACTTCTTATATCAACACACCTCAGAGTGGAATTACTGGGCCATGAATATTTTTATCATCCTAAAAAGTTCCCTTGGTTTCCTTTGTTTCTGCAAAGATACCCATGATAGATTAATCCGTTCTGGGAGTTCATATAAATGAAATCATATATAGTGTACTCTTTTGTGTATGGATTCTTTTTGCTCAAAGGTACAATTTTAATTGCTGAAAAGTATTTGCTTATTTTTAGGTTTTATCTTTGACATGTGTTTATTGTAGACATCTCTTCTGGGGCACCTGGGTGGCTCAGTTGGTAAAGCATCTGCCTTCAGCTTAGGTCATGATCCCAGGGTCTTAGGATGGAGCCCCACATTGGGTTCCTTGCTCACGGGGGAACCTGTTTCTCTCTCTCCCTCTGCTGCTCCCCCTGCTTATACCGTCAAATAAATAAAATCTTTTAAAAAAATGATGGGCATCTTATTCTATTATTCCTTTTAATAGTATTCATCATTCATTTTCCCTTTTCTTTTGGCATGAATTCTGTTTTTTCATGTATTAAAATTGATACCCCAGATTGCTTAAGACTTTTTGAACTTCTTTGACTTTTCTATTATACAAGTGTTTCATAGACTATTTTTTGGATCTCGTATTTAAAATTCAATGTAAATAAATATTTTATAAAACCTAACGTAACTAAAACATAAAAAATAGAACTCTAAGAGCTTTTTTGTTAGATTTTACTTATTTTACCTTCATTTTAACTACTGCTATATATTAGTCCTTTAATTTTTTAAAGATTTTATTTATTTGACAGAGAGAGAGAGATTGAGAGGACAAGTGGGAGGAGGGACAGAAGAGAAGCAGACTCCTCACTGAGGGAGCCCGACGTGGGACTTGATCCCAGGATCAGTACGTTAGATGTATTAAATGCATTTTCAACTTACAGTATTTTCAACTTACAATGGGTTTATTGGTATGTAACCCCATTGTAAATCAACCAACATCTGGATATTCACGGCCCAGGAATTAATTTTACAGATATCACTATTGGGCATAAGTCTAATTCTTCTGACAGTTTGATTACTCTGATTCCACTCCTCAAAGGCAGTTACCTGGCCTGCCAGTGCCCATCAAAAACAGGACTCTGGTCCAAAGTGGCCTTGCAGTTACAAAGCCTTTTTGCGGTCTCTCGCAATTCTTTGCTTAGATAGGCAGAATGGTGGAAACTCTACATCCCTCAAATAACTCCCACTATACTGCCTGCAACTTACAAAGAAAGAGGTGCACTTGAATTAACTGTTGGAATGACTAATAAGATCCACTACCTATCATTTCCAGTTTAGTATTAATCAGATGACTTTCCTAATATCAGAAACTAAAGCAACGGGGAAAGGAAGGAGTAAAGAAGACCGAGTTTTAACCATGAAAATCAGTAAGAAAGGGCAAACTAGAATGGTTTGGTGAGGAGTATTTTACTTAGGGTAAAAACTGAAGTTATCAGGTTCTTATAGAATAAAAATACTACTTGATGGGAAATATGCTATCCATCCATATAGTCACAGAAATGTTAGTCATGAAGAAAGCAGATTCCAAAGGACATGAATTTACCTGAGATCAAGTCTTCAGAGACTTTTAGGCATTAATATTTTATCTTATGCTACCTCCCTGATGGCAATGAACAGCAAAACAAAGTACTATAATTTTAAGGTGTCTGAGTTCTCATTACTGCATTTAAAAATTTAATTTAATTTATAAATTTAGTATTTAATAAATAGATTTTATTTATATTATTTTATCTGTATACCAATTGGTTTAGATGGCTAAGGAACAAGCATTAATATTAAATATAATTTGTCTGCTATATGACCATCACTGACATTATCTCTGCTAACACATACATAAAACCAATCAAATGCAACCCTAAGCCTTATGATTACATTAACGATTAACATCTATTATTTACTACATACCAAAGCCCTATGATTACATTAATAGTTAACAACTATCATTTATAGCAAGAACTATTTTAAGCAATTTAAGTATATTAATATGTTTAATATAAATATTTGTATTTTCCATTTGAATTTATTTAAACAAATCAATTTAGAAATGTAATAGAGTTAAACAAAACTTCTGACATGTAAACATACTACCATGGTTCTGAAACAGATGTTAACACCTGATAAAAGTTAATAATCACTTGTTAGGAAAGCTGCCCATTAATAAGGTCAGTCTTCAGAAAGATGAAAATCATTTTTTTTTATGTTTTCCAATCTGACAATGAAATATTACCAAACCACAATCAAATAAAATAAAGACAACACTGAATGGATAGATCAATACTATGGCTTGGTTATAGCTGCAAATTGTTTCGTTCTTGGTGCCACATGGAAAACAATAAGGCCAATTACATTAAAATAAATCATGGTTTTTTGTTTATCACAATTTACTAAGTGATGTTAACTAAGGTCCTTGTCAAACATGTTTGGTAAAGGCTATTTACAATGCATGTGGTTGAGCATGCACTATTTATAGTTACAAAGATACCTGCCAGTTTATACAATAGGATATACACACACACACACACACACACACACACACATACATGTATGTATGTATACATAGAGTGTGTATGTGTGTGTATATATACAATACACATTATATATACAATATATATAATTTGTGTGTGTGTGTGCGTGTGTGTGTATACACAAGGAATTATAGGTTGAACAATTCCCCTAAGTTACACTAGTAAGGGTGGAACCAGGATTTGAATACAGGCAGATCCATAACTTGGACTCCTAATTATTTCACAATACTGACTTATACTTATGTATATAAAATCCCACGTTTGAATTTAATTGTCTCATTTTTTTTTAGTTTCTCTCACTAAGGATTGAAAATGTATCACTGTTGGAACTAATTTAACACATGCCTTTCTCAGATCATTGCTAATAAAACTACACACCAGCTCTTCTGTCTTTAAGGAGGAAGAAATCTCTTGACACACTATTTTACTTTTCATCTGAACACTAAAAGGCAATTCAGGTGAAGGTTTTAAAAAGTATCAATTTTATACCGACTATTTAGAAATATGGTACACACAGAAATGACAATAATAAAAATTCATAAAATTTTAAACTATTTTCTTATAAACCCTTAACATGGATGGCTGACAGCTCCCAACAGACAAAATTTCGAACAAAGGTACCAGTTATTTTGGGGGGGGTTATTTTTAAATACCATTTAGTCATGCAAACAATTAGGCTTTTAAAAAAATAAATATGACAAATATATGGATTTCTGAAGTAGAAACTGACATACAAATCTATATATTTTCGTAAAAGTTTTCATTAAAGATCTTCAGATTAGTATTCAGTAACATGAAGTTGAGAGCTCAAAACAGATGTAATGAAAAGGCAATGAGGTTTTATTAGAATTGTGTAATTCACATACCAAATATTTACATAAAAGTAAACACAAAATTGCAAACATAATTGTTTTATCCTCTGAGTCATTAGCTTCATGAAATTACTTACTGGGATAATTACAAGATAAAATTCCCAAATATGAATGTTAATAAGGAAATACTATAGGAGCAACAGGAGAAAAACTTAATTCTTCCTTCTGAGAAGTAGTGGAAAAAGTAACATAATTGCCCCTTGGGGATTGTCAAAGCTTTCCCAGAACTCCTAGGGAATAGATTCTTTTGTAAACAGTGAGACCTAAAACTACATCCCTTTACCAGCACACAAACCTGTAATATGCTTTCTTTCCAAACATTCAGATGCTCACAACTCTGAACTGTAGGTAGTAAGCTGGGTTAAAATATCCCTACCATCCATTTCCCCAAAAAGGCAGTTCCAAAGATGGGGGAAAATCTATTACCTTTTTTCACTTGAACAGCTTGAATAAAATTCTACTATGAGTTTAAAGAAAATAATCAATCTCACATAAACAAGGTTGATGGTACTTAAGATGAAATAAATACTAGTTATCAGAAGAGCATATTCATTAGAATATCAAAACTCAACTGGGTTATGACACTAATTTAAAAAGTTAGTGCAGGAGAGATAAGAGGATTTCCTTGAACTAATTTAGAGCAGTAATCATTAAACCTGACTACAAATTAGGATCACTCTGAGAACTTCAAGAAAATGGAGGCATAGCTCCCTTCCTAAGAAATTCAGATTAAACTGTTGTTGGTTGGGGTCCATATTAAAGAGTCCTCCAGATGATTCTAATATGAAGTGAGGTTTGAGGAACATTAATTTGGAAAAATTACTAATCAGGGTGGATTTGATTTAAATAAATTATTTAAAATTCAAATATGAGCACTTCCTACATGATAGGCATTGTTCTAAGTGCAAATAAGGAGGAATTCTTTTTCCTATAAAAATCATTGGGTAACAATATATTTTTTAACTTTCGAATAGTTACATAATTTTATTAAAATATTACTCAAAGCTCTTATTACCATCTTCTGCCACAAAAGATTCCCTTCTGCTTTTCTGACTTATCTTCACTTGATACTGTAACAGAAGAGATCAAACTCAGAAATTTTTTCTCAAGATACATGGACAGAACCCAAGATTAACATAGATTTTGTTTTTCAAGTCATAGTATATGAGGTATTCTCCATCTTATATCTGGAGTCGCAAAGCCATCATTTAAAAACTGAAACTGGATATTGCTTTAATGCTGAACAGAATCTCTAAATCAAAAATGAACTGACTGGTGTCAGTGCTTGATATAAATTGCCTAAAAAATAATTTATGACACAACCTCAGAGAACCTAGTAAGAGTGTCTTTAATGTAGACCATGTTTGCTTGTGACCTATTTATAAAATACTTCTTTATAAAAACTTACAGTAATAGGATTTTTGAAATATACATATTTAGAAATTAGTTTTTTCAGTTTTTGAAATTCTACATAATTAGAAATTAGTTACTACCCCAGGATGATAGCTTGAGCTTTAAACAGTTTAAATTAAAACCAACTAATCAGGTATTATAAAATTCATCTGAAATGTACTTTAACTCAAGAAAAAATCAGATATAAATAAATTTGATTTATGTCTTCAACTTAACAGTTTTCAGACTTAAATTTGCTAAAACCAACTGACTATTAATCCCATATAAGGCTAATTACCTTTCATAGCTAGATAGCAGGCCAAAATGACGAAATTTTGGTTAAATTGTAATAGATGCATATATAGGAAAATGCAATAGCAATTTGTTTTCCATAGTTGATGGAATTTAAACAGCTTTAAAATTTTTACGAAAGCTCAGTAGTCAAAATAAATATTTAATAAAAATATACACCATAGGAAGATAACAAGAACTTAGTGTTTAAAAATAAACTTTGTCATATTGTTTTTCCTTCAGTTAAATAGAACACAATTTGTTGCTTAAGGTATCTAAGAATGATTAAGGTGTGTTTTGGGAACAATTAAAATTCAAACAACACTAGAGGGATAACACCAAGAAGAAAGAGAAAATATGTTTCAACTCAAAGGTTTAAAGTTACAGTTATTGGGACCTTTTCAGTATGACTAAGATCCTAATAAACATGAATAATTTGGGGAGTAAAAACTCAAGGATAGTCATGATTATGTGATTCATGCTGTGAAACTCTTAGTATGTAAAAAAATACAGAGTATATATGAGCACCATTAGAAATGTGCGTGTATGTATATGGATATTTATACTTAAAACTTTACCTGATTAAAAATTGCATTTCAGAGTAAAATTAAGGACAAAGCACACAACTATGAAAATACATTCTTAAGCTAACATGTCACAGGACTTATTTTAAATAAGTTTCATCTGGCATTCCTTCTAAAAATCAACATGAGAATACAACATAAAGGAAGCCAGTATTCTTTTATGGTGTGAAGTCTCTCAGTTAAACAAAAATTACCAAAGAAAAAAGAATGTGTTCAATAAGAGTTTTCAATCCATAATCAGATTCCAACATAAGGTAATGAAGTCAACTAATAAATGTCAATTCATAGAATAAACCAGCATATGTTAAATTTGCCTGCAAGGGACTATCATTCAGGCTTCAGATTATTTTTAATTGTGAGTAGTCAAGATTACTCTACAGAAGAAATCTTCCTTCCATATAAAAGATACAAATTTGCAAACTGTAATTTGGTATTTCTGCCATTGTCACCAAAACTCAGAAAACTGTCACATCTTATACAATACATACGCTGGGGTACGATAGGTCTTTAATGAAAATCGCATTTTGATCGTATGTAGAGGCAGCTCATGACAGACTGTTACGTGTATACTTGCTATTTTTCAATGCTCCCAGAATAAGCAATCACATAAGATAGACTGAAGTTCTTTGAGGACATTGTGACACGATAAATATTACTATTCACCATTTAAAATACGTTCAATCTCTTCTAGTCTTTTTAAAGCAGCAACTCTTTTCTTCTCAATTTCTTTGATTTCCTTTGTTGTTTTGTGGGGGGTCTCTTTGTCTGTATTTTTTCCTAATAGGTTGTTGGATTTAGATTGACTTTTATTATCACTCGGTTTCATGATCTGTGTAGGTCTAGGTTCACTTTTTACTTCTTGTACATTTTCAGTTGGAATTTTGTCTCCTTCTACACCTGAAGTCTTACCAGCTGGGGATATTGGCTGTTCTGCAAAACTAGATGAGGAAATTTTATCCCTGACTATATTCAAATGGCGCTGAATATATTCTTCATGTGGTGCTAATGCCAATGTTTCAACCAGGCATCTTTCAGCTTTTAGTAAGTCCTTCTCTTCAAAATAAACAACACAAAGATTGTGTTTTCCTTGCACATTGCTTGGATCCATTTCCAAAATCTTTTCAAAACATTTTTTTGCTCCAAGTATATCTTTCTTTTGATTCATCAGAATGTCTCCCTTTAAAATAAGACCCTTGATATGATCAGGATAGTGTCTGAGTAACTCTTCCAGAATTGGCAAAGCCATTAATTCCTTTGCTGTCTGAGAATACAGGAGAGCCAGATTAAACAAAGCACTTCTGAAATCGGCTTGTAATTTTATGGCTTTCTTCATCCACATCTCAGCTTCACTGTCCTTTTTGTCATCCATGGCAAGCATTCCCAGATTGAAATAACCATTAGCATCTTGTGGCTCTTCATTTATATAGCTTAGAAGTCGTTTTCTAGCTTCTGGTCTGAGTTTAACCTCACCTAAGAATAATTTTTTTAAAAAGAAAAAAAAACACATATCGTTAACAAATGAATTAAGTCTGAGGAACAAAAAGTCACTTTCAGTATTCATCTAATTAGATTAGAAAAAGACCGCATCAAAACAACTAATTTCTGTACCTAAATCAAAAAGTAGAAAGCAAAAAACTCAGTTTTCACAGGAAAGATCATGTGCTTCAAACACTGAAATGATAGCTCATTTCCTTTCTTTAAGACAGGAAGAATGCCTCAAAAACCTGAAGGGGCAAAATATCTCTTTATAGTTTAGAATCAAACTGAGAGTAGGAGAGGAAGATTATGCAATTAAGAGGAAGAGGCATTGGATTTGCCAACAATGACACGCCTTCAATCTTGATTCTGTTAACACTATGACTTTAGGCACAGATCATTTAAGTTCTCTGGGTTAGCCTGCTGAATTTTTTCTTTTCTTTTCTTTCTTTTTTTTTTTTTTTTAAAGATTTTCTTTATTTATTTGCTGAGAGAGACAGAAAAAGAGAGCGCATGTGTGCACACACACAAATGAGGAGAGAAGCCTGTTAAGTAGGGATCCTAATGCAGGGCTTGATCTCAGGACCCAGGCGCCCCAGCCTGCTGAATTTTCTAAGAATTACATGAGATCTATGTAAAAAAGTTCAGGAAATAGTAACTATTATTGGATAAACAAAATGCTTCAGTCTTACAAAATTAGATTTTTTAATGTATCTCAGAAAATAAAACTACATGATACCAAGAGCACTTGGTCACATGAATCAAGAGAAAATACATTTTTCCTAAAATATATAATGCTTTTGTCTCCCTAGAAGTAATTATATAAAAAATATTGCAAGTTCTGATTATTTGGATATGGTATAATATGTATATGTAAGAGATTATTTCTGTACATAAAATGACAAAATAGATTAACGGCACTGCCTGAAAAATAAGTCTTAACATATACCCAAAGAACTAACAATTTTGTTAGAGCATATTACTTGAAAATAGTACTTCAAGTATTTTAAATATTCTTAAAATCATTTATGTACAGTTTTGATATAAACTATCCATTTACAAAACATCTGCCTCACATAATATAAGTTCAGATTTTATTATACTTCAAACAGTATGTTTTAAATATAGAAACATTTTGAGAAAACATACCTGATTCTTGCATTAATATAGCAGAATTGAATAATGCTAGTTTATGCTTCGGATTTAGTTCTAAAGCACGGTTAAAATTTTTTAGGGCCTCGTTTGGTTCTTTAAGTTCAATATGAACAATTGCCAAGTTGTACCAAAGATCTGCATTATTTCTGTCCAGCTCTAGTGCTTTAAGATATGCTTCTTTTGCTTTGAGAGGTTTATTCATTTTTAAAAGCAATTCTCCTCTGTGGAAAAACCAAACGCAAGCTTTATTCACATTATTGTGTCACTTTGTAGACATTATTTTTCACAAGTTTTAAGCTTTTCCACATACAGCTTTCTTTTTTCCTTTTAACCAAAGCTTTTAAAGTTTTCTATCAAAAGTAACTATTTGAATATGTCCTCAAACATGAACTCATTAGTTTAGCAAATTTGGTTGTTTTCAAATATTATTAGAGAAGAAACTTTAAAGGGTAAGATATGAGGAGGTATCCAATAAAGGGGAGGCAGAGAAAAAATATTCTTTATGTACATCTTGAAAGAAGGCAGACTAGACTAGACTACATCAAAAAAATGACAGTAAAAAGAACGGGAGATCAATTTTTCAGGAGACCAAGTAATAGCATTTGAAGAATGAATACCAATACGGTGGTGATGGGGAAATTCCAGTATTCAAGTCTATGCTCTAAGTCTCATTTATAAAGTGCAGAACATTTAAAAGTTTTGCCTTTTCTTATATAAATTCAGTCTTCTACAATGTATTCTTATAAAATGGCCGCTCATTAAAACAACACAAAAAACTCCCCCCAAATAACAAAAAAAGAATTTAAAAAGCTGACTGGGTAAGGAAGGATTGGAGGGTACATGTGTGACCAGCAGATACCTATGAGGTACACATCTGGAACTAAGGATCACAGTATGAAAATCATTTTACAAATCTTTCTAATATGGTTCTATTTTCTGTTAGAAAGCTTAAAAAAGTAATATGTGCAAATCGATTTGACTAGTGATAGGAGAGCTATTTTTATTATGATCCTATTATTTCCTTAATATTAGCATAGGAATGATACCAAATGAACCACTAATATCCTCAATTAAAGCAATTTCTGGAATGAGTATTTGTACAAATTGCTTTTTTAAAATGCAGACTACTGAATAATTCTTTATAGATTAACACATGACAGGTTTTATTTACAAATGCAACCCCACTAAACTTAGCTAATTTCAACAACTACTGGATAAGGCTGAGCAAAGACAGCCTCCAAATTATAAACAGATTTTATCTCAAAAACTTATTAAATTCTGGATACATTTTCCCCATAGGAGCAATGTCATAAATTATGATTAGGTTTCTGGGCCACGCCATGAAATCAAGTTTAACATACAATTTTCCTCAAGTGTAATACAAATGATGATCCTTACATGGGAAAATGTATTAGGTTCTAACATGTGATGCCAAATTTCTTTTTACTGACAACTGAAAAGTTTCTTTTTGGTAAAAGCATCAATAACCAGTCAATTGTCAGAAAGCTCTTGAGAGTTGGATATTAGAAATACTTATAAAATGTAAGCTTCAGGTGTTTGTTTGTTTGTTTTTAAGATTTTATTTACTTATTTGACAGAGAGAGAGAGAGATCACAAGTAGGTAGAGAGGCAGGCAGAGAAAGAGAGGTGGAAGCAGGCTCCCCACTGAGAAATGAGCCTGAGGCATGGCTCAACCCCAGGACCCTGAGATCATCACCTGAGCTGAAGGCAGAGGCTTAACCCACTGAGCCACCCAGGCACCCCAAGTTTCAGGTGTTTTAAGTAAAAATGAATGTGACCATAAGAACCAAATGAAACTAAAATGGAGCTTCTACCCTTTCTTTCCTATAAAACTTAGGTTTGTCACTATATGTTAATAGACTTGTCAATTTCAAATCAAATCAATTAAATTTCATAAGTCTAAACTAGGCTATGTTTCTATATTTTTGGTTGCTAAGTAAGATTACTTAAAAAAAAAAAAAAAAAAAAAAAAAAGCCAATTTAGTTCCGATGGTGAAATGTATGTGCAGATGCAGTTTCAATTTTCTATAATGTTAGCTTAAAGAGAACTACAATACCTGCTAATGTAAGCCTGCTTGAAGTCGGGTCTCATGCTTATTGCTTGCCGGTATAGCTGATCTGCTTCTTCCAGCCGGGACTCATTTGCTCGGATAAGATTGGCCAGATTAATATAAACATTTAGGTGGTTAGGGGCAATTCTGGCTGCGTATTTTTTACCAGGAATAATCTGTCCAAAAGAACATAATCTGATTATTTCGGTACCAAATAAAAATAAAAATAAGTATTCCTAGCGGCTTATTTAAAATATACATGACATATAAAGGTTATGGTACTAGTTTTATTGCCAAATTAAAATAAGTCATAAAAATGTGAAAGCACCTATAGTATTTACAAAATGTAAATGAAATAATTAATATTTTGTGGCTTTAAAAGATATGTTTTTCATTCATACTAGCTCAACACAATATTGCTAGCTTTTTATTTATATGCATCATTTTATAAAGTCCCATAAATTTAAACTCTTGAGGCTAAGGTCTGTTAATATATTTGCATCAGACCCATAACAGAAAGAACTCAGGTCTCCTTCCCTTCACTCTAGTGTATTTGTTACACCATGTCAACTTTCATGTTGTCAGCAAAATATTTCTGGTTGTGATAATAGGGTGGTTAATTTTATTCAGAGTTATACTAAAGTCTCATTTGTCTGGTAGAGTTAGGAAATAAAATTCTTATTAACTGATTATTCAGGTTAGGCAAAGGTTATAAAATATACATAGACCCAAATTTTCAGTGAAAATAATAAATTGTGTCTGATAAAAATCTATACTGAACACAATTTAACTTTAGTATCTTAGGACTGAAATAATGCTTAAGACATCATGTGGTCCAACTCTGTTTCTGAAACATTTATCAAACTACAACCAATCATTTTAACATTACATTATTAACATAATATTAATATATACTACTATGGAGAAAACTTTAGTATAGGGTAAGCTATCTTTTCTGATGAAACATAGCTGGTCAAGGCCAGAATCTGGCTTTCCAGCTTCTAGGCTATACTGTAATAACCAATGAATCTTGTGCATGTGTCATTGCAACAACTGAACACCATATAACAACAGAGATGTTATCCATTCATTTTATTACTTTGTTTATTCATTTTTTTTGAGAGGAATAATGTTGAATTTAGTGCTTAATGTACATATATAAAATTCTCTTTATTTAAAGTCATTTAATTCAATGATAACTTCTAATCAAGGATATCTAAAATTCATAAGCTTATCAAATCTTTTAAACATTTCAATTGAGCTATAAAAGTAAATGTAACCCTTTATAAAACTTGTAGTATTATGCTAAGTGAAGTAACTCAGAGAAAGATGAATACCATATGATCTCACTCATGTGGAATTTAAGAAACAAAACAAACTAGTAAAGGGAAAAAAAGAGAAGGAAAGACAAACCAAGAAACCGACTCAAATATAGAGAACAAACTGATGGCTACCAGAGTGAAGGCTGGGGGGAGAGATGGGTGAAATAGGCATGGGGATTAAGAAGTGCACTTGTACTTAAGCGCCAAGTCACTATATTGTACACCTGAAGCTAAATATTACAGTGTTAACTGGAATTTAAATAAAAACTTTAAAAAAAACCTTTAGCAATAAATGGTTTATTGGATACTTTACTTTAAGGTGAACAAATTAAAGAAAAGATACAGATTTTCCACCCAGGTAATTCTATTCAGTGTGGACATACAGTGGATATAACACAACAGAAATGTATCACGACAACTTACTTGGGGCATCAGTGACTTAGCCATCATGTAAGATTCTTCAGCTTCTTTGGTTCTATTTAAATTTTTGTAAGTTCTTCCTACATTCATGTGGGCACCAATATCATCTAAAATTTTAAAAAAATCATTTGTTGAATACAAAACAGTATTCAATGTAAACTACAAGTTTTTAGCAAAAAAAACACTAAGCAAAAAATGCAAAAGCAGTCAACAGATCCTGCATTCTCCTTAAAGTTCTTTTAACACAATTTGTTATAATTTATGATCAATGCTACAACAGAAAATTATTTAATAAAGTACTGTAAGGACAGAAAATACACATATGACATGAAAAAAACTATCCGAATGAATCCTTGAAAGGCTAAGACATGATAAGAGATACAGAGGTAATAAAGAAATGTGTATCATTTCTCTTCACTAGATTTTATTATACTATACTATACTAAGGCTGGCTTCTATTTCCTTGATTGCATAGCTCTGGAATTGACTCAAAAAGTATGGCTCAATTCTAAAAGTGAAAATATCCAAAAGTGAAAAAGATAATCATGATTCTTAGAGCTATTTCCAGTGTTGAAACCAACAAATATGCACCATGGTGGGTGGACACCTGCAAAGAGACTGTAAGAAAAAAAAACAAAAACCAAAAAACAAAAAACCCCTGTGATTTTGTTTAAAACTTTTGTGAATGTGGATGGAATGCAAGCATAATACCAGGATTCTCCAGTATTACTTAAGATGCAGCAGCCCATCTCTCTTAAATGATAAATTCCTAAATATTTTAACATTTATGTTTTTTTAACTTTTTTAAAGGTTAAAAAAGTTGTGTTACTATCAGTATGCCAGGAACTTTTGTGTAATTTTTTGATAAGGAGATTCAAATTCTCAGCAAATTTTTTCAGGGACAGAAAAATACCCTATTTAAATAAGAAAGATTTAATATTAGGGTTCACTGCACACTACTTTTAGGACACAGTTCCTAAAAACTATTTCAAAGGTTTGGAATAAAAACAGAAAGATGGGAGAAGATCTTAAATCAGTCAAATTGTATTAATGTGAATCTCTAACAGATAAGACACGATTACTACCTGCCTGTGACACCACAGATTTTACAATTGTGGAATAATTCCCTGTCTGCAAATCCTAGGACACACAAAAGCCAAGAATATATATCTTAGGCACTGCCCTAGGAGGAGAGCAACAGTCCTAACATCCTGCTACATTATGTTACAGGCTAGTAATTGTGTGCACTGAACAGAAACTGTCACATGCAGTACAGGTTTGGTTAGAGAACTCAGACAAGCTCAGGTAAAAAGGGTTGATTTTTTTGTTGCTGTTGACTGTTTGTTTTTTTATTTGTTGGATTTTGGTTGACATACTGCTGAGTCTCATGGGGTTTCAGGAGAGGGCAAGGAAAAAAAAAGAAAGGGAAAAAAAGATTGCTTAGGCAAAACATTCCTAATTTTAGTGGCAAATCTGGATACTTATGAATTTTAAAAATTCAGATAACCTTAGCGCCACCTAGCTCTATGAAAATAGAATTTATAGAAATAGGACCTGTAAAAGTTTTTAAAAAGTTTCAAAGGCAGTTCTGAAGTAGACCCAAGGCTGAAGTTCACTATATTACCAAATGTGTAGAAAAAGAGTGGGTAGTCTTTGCTCTTACATAGCTCATTTTTTTTCAACATCAGATAAATCTTACCATTTATTATAAAGATCAGAAAGCTACTCAGATAAAACTAAGAACCTGAAAAAATTAATTATATAGTAAGAATTTAACCTAAGGGTAGAACAAAGAAATTAGAAGTTTAGATAAATAAAATTACTGGCAAAGTATTTAAAATGTCACTCATATCAGTACCAACAAATCTTAGAAAAGAAATAAGTTATCTACTTGGATGAAAGACAAGGCAAATTAATATCCACTGGAATCAGGGTCTTAAAATTATGGCAAGGAGATATCATCAATGAAGACTTCAGATACTAGAGTAAGGCAACTCTACTTTCTCAAAGAACTAAGATAGCAATTAGATAATCTTAAGCATCAAAAGGACTATACAATACAGCTAATAAAGTGAAAGACATAATTTCTAAGCAATTTCTTCTAAGTTACAAAGTTTTAAGATTCCAGAGAAGGAAGTAACCATTACTAGGATAAGGTAATTTAAATTTAGGGGGGGGAAAAAAGGGTAAGAAAACCAGGCAAGATATAAAAACCAGTGACATTTAGAAGACTAAAAATCTATAGAATTTCAACGATTATTCTTATGAGTGTGTTATCCAAGCCAACAGCAGCATGAATCCAGCAGTCTGTCTTTTATTTAATGTAAATGAAGACTGGCAAGTACTAGGCAACCTTGTGCCGGATAACTCTTTATTCACCACCAATGAAGCATTTTCAGTGTGATGAGCCAGGCACCTACCTATGTTGCTTTCCAGTATTTCCTCTCTACAAAACTATATGTGAACTCCTAAAAACTCTTTAAAAATCATTTCCATATTGAGAGCATCAAAGTTCAACTAGAGGTCCATGAGAAAAATTTTAAAATTTGGACTTAGATAAAAAATGAAATCACTGATTTTAAGGCAAAACAAACCTTGCAGAATTCTGGTGTTCCTTAACAAAAATTTACTCTTGTCTTATAATGATGTTTATGAGAACTGTAATTCCATTTGCAAAAATTTTATCTTTGTGAATTGGGATTTTTTTTCTCAAACACTTGTAAATCATAAAAAAAAAAAAAAATCACTATCCTTTTAATGCAACATGCAGGTCACCTGGTCAGACCACTGCATAGTTTATATTCTTGTTCTAGCTAAGCAAGAAAAACCTTCAGAATTAATTTTTTTAATTAACTTTAAAATGCTATAAATCCCGGGGCGCCTGGGTGGCTCAGTGGGTTAAGCCGCTGCCTTCGGCTCAGGTCATGATCTCAGGGTCCTGGGATCGAGTCCCGCGTCGGGCTCTCTGCTCAGCAGGGAGCCTGCTTACCTCTCTCTCTGCCTGCCTCTCCATCTACTTGTGATCTCTCTCTGTCAAATAAATAAATAAAATCTTAAAAAATAAATAAATAAATAAAAAATAAAATGCTATAAATCCCTATTCAGTGTGCTCCTAAACTGTCCCAAGTTTTTAAATACCTATAAATCTGTTACCTCAAATTTTTACCTTTGGTCCTGACCAGTTCCCTTATCTCCAGTCTTATAAATCTGTATATGCCTAACAGTGACAAAAAAGGGATTCTTTATGTCCCTCCATACATGTCATTTCATATATCAAATCTAAGAAGAACATGACTAAAAAACAGAACAAGCCAAGATGCCTCTGAATACCAAATTCAATGTTTCTAACTTTACATAATTTTTCCACAATAAATAAATGGGTTTACTTCTTTTCCTAGTCACTGGCTTATGAGAAAAAGCAATTTTGAGAGAAGTATAGTAGGAAAGTCATACTAAAATTCAGCATGTATCTCAAAAACAGCAAAAAGTGATAACTGACAATGAGGGGAAAAAATATTTTAAAACTGAGTGCTCATCATGGCAACAAGCTAGTGATATGCACACTATTTATTAGACTAAACTAAACATGAACATATATACTCACCCACATCATTTACTCTTTAAAACAATGCAATGAGATAGAAACTACTATTCTAGTTTAGAAATGAGAAAAATAAGAGGCCTACATCTTTTCTTAAGTTTCAAATTCCCTGTACGTCTGATATCAAAGATGACTCTGCTTCTCTAAAGACTCCTAGATTTTGATGTAGTATTCAATGATTCATTCGATGTATATATGCTGGCTAACTAAACATCTTAATAAAAAAAGACTCCTAGAATGAACTTAAAAGGCTTTAGAAAGTAATAAATTAATATTAGTGAATGTTGGGGTGCCTGTGTGGCTTACTTGGTTAAGCATCTGACTCTAGATTTTGGCTCAGGTCATGATCTCAGGGTAATGAGGAACCTGCTTAAGATTCTCTCATTTCCTCTCATTCTTCCCCACCCCATCCCACTCATGCCCTATCTCTCTCTAAAATAAAATAAGTGAATGTTGACTGTGCATAAAACCATGCTAGATGATTCAGAGGGTATAAAGATAAATCAGATGTTCATGATGTCTCTAAGGAGTTCCTTAGCTTAAAAAATACATATTTTTAATAAATATTCAAATAAATACAGTATTAAACAGTTATAAATACCATAGGAAAGATACAGAAGTTGTAAGAGGTTTTAAAGATTAATAATATTTGCTTCTAATTGGAGTGATAGCAAGGTTTTTTAAAGAGAAGCCATATGATAGGAGGGGCAAGATGGCAGAGGAGGAGGAGACCCATTTTCAACTGGTCCCCTCAATTGACCTAAATAACTACCAGAGCACTCTGAACACCCAAGAAATCAGCTTGAGATGTAAAATTATACACTTCTGGATCTCTATATGGGGGCAGAGGATCACCAGTGGAGAGGTACAGAGGAGTTGAGAGTGCATGGACTGATATCAGAGGATAATTATAATTGACCATCCTTCTTTGTTGCAGTCACTATTCTCTGAGTCAAATCTCCTGGTTGCTTATGGTTCTCATAATTCTTAGTGATTTCAAAATCTACAAAGACAAATTTTCTAATACTTGGGCTTTGATATCCTTTCTTCCAAGATTTTCACCTCCATCTTCCTCTAACTAGTTAGTGCAATGACCACAGTCATATCTAACAAAGAGTGGGTATTGCTTGCCACTCCCCGCTTCTCTGAGGATATTTACAATGTGACCGGGGTGTTGGGGGTGTATATGTGTTGAGGGAAGTACCTTTCGGTCATCATTGTAAATGGAAAGTAATGATGGCATCTGGCAGATGAGGGCCATGTTGGTACATATCCTGAAATACAGTTTTGTACAATCAAAATACCAATAGTATTCCTCTTGAAAAATACTGATGCTGTAGCTACATCCTACTCAGACACCAACAATTCTTCACACCTATAAATCATTGATCCTATCACCCTGCCTCACCTCCCTTCTTAACTTAGATTCTTCATCTATTATAATCATTCTCTTATCTGTTTCTTATTTAGTAATAACACATTTTAAAATGTGTTATTTTATTTAACAGAATTTTATTTTTAATAATTTTATTTAACAGAATTCTCCATGCCTGTGCCATTTCAGCTGTAAAAAACAAGTGAAAAGCATACAACTACATCAACTAGTTGTATCTATCCTCAAGCAGGATGTTAGAAATGCTTGGCAATTGCACATTTTCCTAGTCTACACACTTTCCTATATCTTGTTTCTAAAAGTGTAATCCATGGGCTAAACATTACCTGGGAACTTATTAGAAGTGCAGAACTTCAGGCTCTATTCTAAACCTCTATCCATCAGAACATCCACTATAACATCTCCATGTGATTCAAGGGCACATTTCAGTTTGTGAAGCACTGTCCTAGACAGCTATTTCACACCCACTCCTATTCTTAGATCTCTAGAGCTTCAACCCTTCCTCACTCTGATGACTCTGCTTTCTATTTCAATGAGAAAATAGAAGCAAACAAAAGACAATTTCCAGAAACTTCCTCCAGATGATCTATTCGACTGCCTATATCCATATCTACGTACTTTGCTTTCCTTATCATACATTAACAATTCTATGACTGAATGAAGTCCTGTGCACCAAATTCTATTCATCTCTTCTCATTTATTTAAGGACAACTAATCCATAATTTGTTCCCTCCTTTCTGAATTATTACTTTTCCCAGCCTCAGTGGATTAGCTGTACATATGCTTTGTTTCTCCCACCTTAAAACTGAAAACAAAAACCCCTATCATCCTACTTACCTTCTCTTGACTCCATTCCCAGCAATACCACCATTTCCTATTGATACTCTTTAAGAGTTTTCAACACCAGCTGTCTCCAATTATTCTTCCCCCTCTCTCCTAAACACATTCCTATCAGGCTTTTGCATCTAACATTCCACCAAAATTGCTCATCAGTACCACCAACTCTTTTATAGTAAAGAAAAAAATCCTAAATGTCTAAGTAGATCTAATATACAATCTAATTCAAAATAAGCCAGCATCAAACACTATAGTATTTATATCACCTGGAATGAAGACTGAAAATGAAACTCTACCTTATTATCCCCAAATATAATCAAGTTTTTAAAAAAAGGCTATTCAAATAGTTTTATTAATTAATAATGCTTACCTGGCTGAACATGGGTAGCCTGTAAGAAGTATTTCAAAGCTCGTTCAAAGTTCTTTTCATTTTCCAGAGCATGACCCACATTATTCCATAATTTGGCATTATTTTTATTTACCTTCAATACATAAGCATAGATAGAAATTAATTACAATTAATTAATTACAACTCCAATTAACACAGATATTTATTTGGTATACATTAGGAATGGAGTGTTCCACAGAGGTATCCATGAATGGGTGAGGTGCTCAAAGACACCAGCTTTCAGTTATAAGACAAATAAGTTCTGTGAATACAACGTACAGCATGGTTACTATAGTTAACAATACTGTAATGTATATTTAAAAGTTGCTAAGATAGTAGATCTTGGAAATTCTCATCAAAAGAAAAAACTGTACCTATGTAAGGTGACAGAAGTTAACTTATTATTTTTTAATATATACAGATATTATGTTGTACATCTTAAACTAATACAACGTTATATGTCAATTAACCTCAATAAAACTTGAAAAAATAATTCAGATTTTTCTCTTAGAAAAGAAAAATTTGTATGTATACCTCCAATTAACAAAGACATTTGTTTAGTATATTGTTAGGAATGGAGTGTTCCAAGGAGGTGTCCCTGGAGATGCGACAGGAGCCAAATGAAGTTTTTCCCCAAATTTACTCTCCCTCCTTTTAACATAAACTAAAACCACAGCAGTCTGATTTCATCTATTTGATGTATTAGAATTTTGCTAAAATTTTTATTTGATCAAAGTATCACAGGGTGTTTGGCTGGCTTAGTCAATAGAGTATGCAACTCGATCTTGGTGTCATGAGTTCAAGCCCCACACTGGGCACAGAACTTAACTAAAAAATAGAAAAAAAACCGCATTATGTTGTTTGAAAACTTCAGCTCTACTATCTGTATTCTTTTGGGAGAGAAGGTATTTGAACATAAGAATATATTTAACATTGCACTGATTACTTATTTTTAGGCCTGTTATAAAGTTATTTATGTAGTCCATTATGGTAATGGGAAACCTGGGATTAAAGTTCTAAATTAATCTGTGCTTTATGAATTCACAGATGGGCATGATGTTCCTGTAGGGAGAGGATAGTATCCGGCTGAGGAACTAGCGTCAGTGAGTGGGGCTGCGGTTCTTAGATTGTTCTAGGAATAACGATAAGCAAAACTCTTGAAAATTATAGGTCTCCACTGGTATTCCAGGAGTGTAGCTTGAGAAGAATAGTAATGAGGTCTCTTTCATTAACAGACTTCTGAGCTAGAGGAGGGAGTGCAGTTACTGAGTGAGACAAAAGGATAGTCACATGACCTTAAGTTGATGCCAAATCAAGAAGTCACACAGACTATTGGAATGAGGCAATATTCCAGAAAAGCCAAGCAATGGGGAGTACAGAAAATGGCCAAAGGAAGTTAAGAATTTATAGTTTCAAAGAGAAGCACCTGACACAAACCCATTGCTTATAACTTACAGAAACCAATATTTTATGATTTTTTAAAAAGACCTTATTCCTGGTATGTTGTCCATTCTATAGAAATGCTTTATCACTACTTTTTGCTAGTTCCTATCTTTCCTACAGTATTGTAACCTTAGTTATTTTCCACATAGTCAGGTGCTATTTTTAGTTACATATTTTACTTCAATCAATCTAGGATGCCATTAATTCTAAGACTCACCATTAATAAAACAAAAAAGCCACTAATTAATTGTAAGATGCCTCTCACTGTAAGATTTATTCTAATTTTAAAGACATTAAAAGGTTAAAAAAAAAGTTCACCTTCAGAACTATGAACTATATATAATATTCTTATTTAAACATTTTATTATCATTTGAACTTCTAATAATCGTATAGCATTTAGGGAATTATTCATATATGCCACAGACATACCAACTAAATATGATTCAAAGCACTGGTTATGGTATATATTATATAAAGAACAAATTATTTTTACTGATCTTTTGTAGTAGTACTTAAAATTGACAGTAACATGTCTAATTAAATATAAAAACATCTTAGACATGACTATAAGAAATCATTAATGACATATTTTTCTGTCATTCTGGATAATACTTTACCTTCAAGGCTGACATAAACAATGTATATTCAGACTCCCAATCCCAATTTCTGTGGAGTGTTTTTAAGGCATGAGTGAATATCACCATAGACAAACAAATCCAGGATAACTTTTTTAATACACTGTTTAAGAGAAAAAAGCAAAACAAAGAAACCATTGTCTACATCACCAGAAGCATTTTATCTTTTAGAATAGAGGTAAGAAGTAATGTTAAATATCCCCAAATACCATCTTTGAGTTTATTCTAAGAAATGAGGATCATTCTAGTAATCATCTAACTTTGAAGGCAACACCAAAACAATTAAATATGCATACTACCTTCTATTTCAGTCTTTAATTATATTAATATTTCAAAAACTCTGCTTATACATAATGGCAAAAAGGAGACATACCAGTTTTTAACTGCGATTTTTCCTTTTTGGGGCCTTTACTTACAATTTGAATATTCTTGTGTTTATCAAGGGCCAATCTTGTCACTGGCTATATTTTTTTTAAAAAATTGGCTTATACAGATTGCATCGATACCACAGATTATCATGATATCCTTTGAATAACTTCGTATTTTAAAGCTAGAATTATTTATTACAAGTCATAGTAAAACTAACTCTTTATGAAATAGATACAAATTACTTAAACAGCTTTAGGCTAATTATATGGGACTTAATTCCTCATTTATAAAATGGTTATACTTCAATTACCCCTATAGTCTCATTTGGTACTAATGTTCTCTGAGTCTAATAACACAGTTCAACTTCTTTCATTTTGAGAGATCCACTTAGGATAAGACTGCATGGATCAGAAAGAACATGGATCATGGAGAGACAGAGAGAGAGAGAGAGAGAGAGAGAGAATGAACAAACATGGACGTTGGAAGTAGTCAGATATAAATCTGAAGCAAAATCCTACTGTTTACCAGCTATGTGATCTTGAGGTAACCTGATTCAAGTAATCTGTATGAGCTTTAATTTTCAAATGCGCACAAGAATTAAGGAATGTTAGATTAAATGAGAAAACAAATCTAAAGGGTCTATCATGGCTCTTGGCACATGGTAAGCATTCAAAAATTGGTATTGATTAAAACTGGATATATGGGTAGAAGTTAAGAGAAAAGGCCTGCTAGATATTAGTGCAAATTGTAGACACAGATGAGATCACCCAGGGAGAATATGCAGTGTGAGAAAAATGGCTGAGTAAAATTCTGGCAAATAAATATTTAAAGAGCAAATACAGCAAGAAGACTCTGAGAAGGGACTGAGCAGCAATGGAAGAGAATTAGGAGAGAGACTTTCTACAGACACCAGGGAAATAAATTTTAAATACAAGCACTGACTGGATTTAGCTACTCGGAGGCAATGAGGTAGAGACAAGTCAGAATGCTGAGGGTTGAAGGATGACTGGAAAGTGAGAAAGCAGTCATTTCTTGCATACAGTGTGACTATTCTGTTCCTTAATTGTTAAAGGCAACTAGGACATGATGGTTATGATGCAGATAGTGATGATATCAAGTAATTATAGCCTGCTTACTATATGCATTTATATATAAATAAACTCAATATAACTCACTTAAGAAAGAAGACTATATCTTAGGTCATTGCACATCGAAGTGGCAATGGTTATTCATAACTCTAGTCTCAACAATATCCTTGTTTTTGCGTGGGTCTGACTCAAAGTTTGTTATGTCACAGGCTGTACAATAAAATTATGTTAATAAGAACATAGGATGAGGTGGGTGCTATGGAGCTTTCCTAACCTGAATTACAGAAGAATGAGGAGACTATCAAGATGAAAAATAAAAACATAGAAGTAGGATTTATATAAATGAACTAAACATTTTAAATACTTAAATGTATCACAATTAATTCTACAGTTAGTAAGCATTAAATGAACTAACATTTTAATTCACCTTTTATTTGATATTTTCTGCCATCCATGGGCTACCAAAATACAGAACCCCATGCTAGGAACATACAATACTCGCTCAGCAACAACAAACCCAACCGGGAAAAAAAGGTTTGATGCAGGAATAAATGGTAACGCCATCAAACAAAGGGCCTACAAAGAAAAATAAGGTATTTTAATAACTTCAAAAAAAAAATGGCCATTCAAAAGTTAAAACCAAATATTTTATTTAATTTGAATAATGTATAGATACCAGTTTTAATAATCCTGTAAACAATACTAATTTAAACATAAAGAAGGCAACTTAGGGACAGTAACAACAAACATCAGGATGTATGTCACAAGGTAAGATCAAGGTGAGATTATAATTAGGGCTCATCCAATGAAATAAATATTTTTTGAAAATATATCTAAAATAAGACATTAATAATTTTGTATACACCCAGCTTATGTATATATGGTAAAAATACATTGACAGAGATGTTAACAGGTTTTACAAAACTGTAATGGGTGACAAAAAAGCCATTCATGCAAGTTTTAGTATTTTTATTATTGTAAATATTCATATTATATTGGAAATTGAAAAATGATATAAGGTATCCTTTAGGCAAGACAGTAGACTACTACGTCTGTACCCCAGCATTCCTTTGCATAATACTCTGATGAGTCATGTATATTTAAGAGGCTTAGTATAAGTATAAAACTGCCCCCTTTAAACAGTAGTCTTTTATTCTATAAAAATTTCTAAAATTCTAACACTACACATTGAAATACATCATAAAAATGCTTAGATTTTGTTATTTTGAAAATGAGATAGCATATGGTTCCCAGACAATAAATCCATTAAAAAAGTAGTATTCCAACAACTAGCACACAAATAACCTATGAAAGGAACCAAGTTGGTTGTTATTAGAACATCTGTTTCTATGGACATCTGCGTCCGTATTTTGTTACCCTGATTTGTTTCATAGTACTTAATTAAATAACTATGCAAGTTGTTCCTTCAGCTTCAGAAGTTTAAGAGTCTTTCAACAGTTTGAAAGATTGTTTCCTCTTTATTATACTTTATTAGTAAAATATAGATGAAAAAATGTATACACATTGAAAAAAAATGTGTATTCACCATGTATGATAAATTAAAAACTTGTAATGAGGAAATAATGAATCTAAAGAAAAGCACTACTGAACTACTAAGTATCATACTAATACATATATCTGAAATTTTAATGTTTTCTTTTTGATCAAAAAGGTAAAACATTAAGAATACATAATTAATTTTCCATTTCCCAAGAGTGATTGATAAAACAACCAGCTAGCTGTGAAACAGAGATACTCCCACATATACAGTCCTTTCCATTTTTTTTTTTTTTTAAGATTTATTTATTTCAGAGGGAGAGAGTTAGGGGAGGGGCAGAGGGAAAGAATCTTCAAGCAGACTTCCCACAGACAGAGAGCCTCTCTTGGGGCTTGATCTCATGACCCGTGAGATTATGACCTGAGCCAAAACTAAGAGTCAGATGCTTAACTGAATGAGTCACCCAGGCACCCTATAGTCCTTTTCTAAAAACAAACAGGCAAACATATTTTTTATTAATTCATGGCTGCTCTAAAGCTATTTTATTTGAAATAATTAAAAGTGTTAAATTCATTCAAAGATATATCATGGACTGATGCATATGCTACATACACAAAAAGCAACCTCACAAAAATCTACTGGTTCTTGGATAAAGGAATGTCTCTAATGATTAACTTATTTAAAAGTTCTAATACACTCTCTATCAATATATGCCAACCTAGCTAACTATGGCTACCATAATTTCCTTCTTGAGTGATATAAAACTCTTTAAAAGGAAAGGTGGTAGTGCAAAGAGTTTGGAACAAATCTGTTTTGTTTCTTACTTCCTAGGTAATATAAAGTAAACTAATCAATCATCTTCCCAATTTGTGTTTCTCTACAAATTGGGGTTAATAACTACTGACATTATATTGTCAGGATACACAGGACATTTTAATAAGTGCTTAACACGGCATCTGATACTTCATAGGTAGTCCTTTGATCTACTTATCCCTTTAAAAGATCTCCACAAAACATCACTATATAAAATAGCATGTTTAGGACTATCTTAAAGAAGTTAACCTAAGATCACAATTGTTCCTTTCTACATACATAAAATAAAATTTATATAAATCTCTGCTTATTTCACTGGTACTACCCTCCCTGTTTTTATTCAGCTTATATTATAGAAATCATTATTTTATATGCCAAAACTTTACATTCATCCACCCTTCCTTACTTTTCCTTTCTTTCGGCAGAACCTCAGCTTTGGATGTATTCTACCATGCAGCTGCTTTGTCTGTATTTACCTGAACAGCAAAGCTCTACTAGAGACAGTCCCAAAGCAAAATATATTAGTATTATCATAAATTAATGATTATCAACTTCAAATTGATCCTTAAAACTCCTCAGAATTTCTAGGTGTCTTTGATAGGCTCACACACTCCCTCTCTCCTTTATTTTGAATCTTGATTACTTTTCTTAGGCTTCTGATTCATGTCACTTTCAGCGGGTGACCATACTTCCAAACTTAGAGAAAACTAAAGCCATAAAACCAGAATTCTTTCAATTCTGTGCTACTAAACCTACCAACATCCACACTGATGTAATTTCCATCCTTTCTGCGACATAAGAAGTGTGTGTTTCCATCTTTCTCAGGCCAAACCTGAGCTCTACATTGCCCCTGCTCCTCGCAAATCTCACAATTAACCATTCTTTCATCTACTTGACCACTTTAATCAACTGTATCGTTCCTATCCATATTCAAATATGCTCTTGTCTCTTCAACCTTAAACGTTCTCCTTTGACAACACATCTTTAAATTACCTTACCCATTCATTATGTCCCTTAGGTATAAAACAAGGTCCCACATTCTCAGGCAAACACTTTACAGCCAAGGTAATAAGTAGCTGGTTTTAACCCCACTTAACCAATCAACATTTCAAATCAACATTGCAAGTCAACCTCTTAGTGATTTCCCTTTCTTCTCAGCAAACTGAGTTCTCCAATGAAAGTGATTGATTCTTCTACCTCTGAAGGTTCACTAATTCTAGATCTTCATGCTTCCTCCAAGCTCTACATGAGATCAGCAGTCTGTTATGCTTTACGCTGGCATTTCTTCTCTTACTTAACTGATAATAAATTCAAGCTTGTCTCCTCCTTCGAAATATTCAAAGTTAAGTTAACCCTACAGGTTATCTATACTATCATTCTTCATATCCACATCTCCTAATTCAATCTCTCCACAGAAATAAATTTCATTAAGTAACTAATATTCCTAAAATAGGTCAAATATGACTGATCTCACTTTTCTGCCTCAGAGCATCTGTTAGTGATAACCATTCCATCTTTCTTGAAATACTCACCTTTCTGTCCATTTGGTCTATCTCCTATTTAGGTTCATTCTCCTCTACACAGTTATCTTTTACTGTATATAAACTCCTATACCTTCTATAGAAGTTTATTCAAGACCTAGTTGTAGGTTTCTTCTCTTACCACTCTATCTAGCTAGCCCCTTCAACTATTTTCTGAGGGAGAATTAAGACAAATACTCTAAGACATTCATTATGTGTATGAATTATCTTCTATTCTATGTATTTGGAATGGTAATAGCTGGCTACCATCTTTGAGAAAAGTCACAAAACCCCAGTTGAGAAACGCTGCTCTCTATATATCCTCTCCTTAGCCCTTCTTATTCACATCCTGGTTTCAATTACTATCTCTATGCCATCTATCTAATTTTTATGTGGAGCTTAGGACTCTCCTCCGAAACTCTAGGCATCAAGTGCTATTCAAAATCACTACTAGGATCAAACTCAAGAGATTGAAAACTAATAGTAAATATGACCTTTCCCCCAAACTCTGTATTTTTTCAGTCTTCTCTATATCTCAGAGATCAGCTTCAAATTTTTCCAAAATGCCAGTTCCCTGGTAATTGGGGCCTTGTATTTCTTTTTATCATATCCTTAGTGCCTAAAAGGCTGCCTGGTACATAGGCTACAAGAAAACCTTTTTACTGAACGAATAAATGAACCTAGTGGCTGTAGTCAGATATGATGTATTTCTTTAGTATTAAAAACACTTTCTGGCATATAGCAAATGCTCAAGAAAATGTTAAAGATTATTACTGTCTTCAGTAATTTAAAGAAAGACAACAAAACCACTAAAAGAAGTGACAGCAGCGTAAGAAAATTACAAAGAAATACACCTCAGGAAAAAAAAAAAAGACTGTAAATAATCAGAGTTCTCTGAACATAGTAAAAAATAACTTGGGGTGTAATGAAAACCTTGCTAATGAGAACTAAAGAACTAAATATTTCTAGCTGTCTATCTTGCATGACACTCTTCTCTGTGTCAAGAAAACAATGATCAAATATACAACCTACTTGGGTAAAGAAATAGAAGAAAATGATGCCAATGGCATGCTTCACGGTTTCAGAATTCCTATCAAATCAAGAAAATTCATAACCAGTTTTTACTTTACATACTGAATGTCAAGTTATGCCTGCATATGGAATTCTGATATATGATTTTAGGATAGCCCAAAAAAAACTAATAATCAAGCTGATGTTGAACAAGAAAGATGCTGTTTCTAAGAAGCAGCTCTGACAAATTAAAGGCAGTCTTCAAATCAACTGAATGTTTTACATCTGAAAAATTAAGGGAATTTCTTACCATTAAAACAGTCTTGGAGGAATCACCAGGGTATCTAAGACTGAATATTCCCAAAGCCCCCAAAAAGCAAAAGAAAGTAAATGTGGCAAGATTTCGAATGTCTAGAAATGACTCTATAAGTGGTATTGTTCCCATGGTCCAATCACAGCAGAGTTCGGAAGGATTTAACAGAAGCCAAGCATTCAAAGGAAGGAGATAGTTAAAAGTTAGCTGCCTTGTAGGAGTTGGGCTTACAGCAGCTGGGTTATCAAACCTGTATAACGAATGAAAAAAAAAAGTTATTTAGACTAAAACACTTTGTAAACACAAAATATATAATATTTAAATAAAACGCTGAACAATAAAAGCAGTATTTTACATGTAATTTCATTAAAAAGAAAAATATTTTTTACTGATTTGTCAGTCCTCACTAGAGTTCAAACTGTCTAATCTTTAAGAAACTTCTAGTTGAGACAAATTATGAAGAGCTGTTTAAAGGGGACCTAGATTATCTATTTATAGTTTATTATTAGAATAATTCAGACAAAATCACTACAATATTATGATATTCTACAGAAGTATAACCTTCTGATTAAAAGTAAAAAGAAAAGTTTTAAAGAATTGATTGTTGTATGTGATGTATGAGTGTTTCTGAGAACACTAACCAATGTTTTTTTCTACATGAGATGGCTTCTTTCAGCACTAAACGCTAATAAAAATTATGTTTCCTAGAAAGAATTACTATGTTTTTCTTTTGCTGTGGACAGAAAAAAGTGCATTACCTATGAGCTTTTTCCTTTTGCTCTGACTTCTAGGAAGGCAAAAACCAAATTTCCAGCACATAATAGTAACTGTACAGGCCTATGTAACATTTTATCTGTGTCCTACTTTTTCTCCTAATACATACTAATATAAACATATCTGAATTTACATTTGTCCAGGCCATGACATATTACATGTACATGTACATTTCATTAAATTAGTCTGTTTCCTGCAAACTAAGTCAAATCACAGTCAAATCACTTTTTAAAGTATATTTCAAACAGCTTCAGATTTTTATTTTTTTAGGCTATGTTCAAGATTTTATTGGCTAAGTTAATATATAAAAAGACAATTTCTCATTTTAAAATAAGTTAATGAAAAATCAACCCCTAACATTTGACTTGGTCTTCTTAAAAACTCAAACAGTTGAGAAAAAGCAAATATTATTTGAACAAATAATATCTAAAAAACCTTCATATTTGAACATCTACATGTATGAAAAATAATAAATCTTGAGTCAGGACTTGAATTCTCAAATAACCAAGAGAATGAATACAAAGCTTTTTTCCTATAATCCACCACTCAGAGTTCATTTTTATAACTCATGGTTTATTTAGAACAGCTTATTTAATAACTGTACTTTAGAGAAAGAACACATGTCAAAGCAAGTCAAGCAATATTATAGTCAATTCACAGGGTAACGTAATAGAAGAAAATGTATATACATACATTTTTAAAATGCCCCTATTTGGAAAATATATATTTAGATGTAACATATCCCATATAACCATCCACACATACTTACACAAAACAAATACATTTATACCTATAAACTATATTTTCACACTATAGAACTGGAGATGAAAAACAATCTATGGAAATTCTCTAAAAGGAATAACAAAAACAGTAACACTGAAACTGAGGGTAAAGAAGGAAATGCAAATTATAGTATATATTTACTATTCAATCTATTTCCCATATTTTACTACTTAAATGAGTTGTTCAGTTTAGCATGGCAAGACTCAGAAGTAAAAATTCATGAAATTAGGAAGTACTCTTTAAAGAAAAAATGCACCGAAATTACTGAAAATAATTATACATAAAATGACACAAAGATAATGTTTAAGGTAAGAGAATTATCTGAATAAAACTTTATTCTAACCAGGGCCAGCAATGCACTATTCTGGATGACACATGAACAACATTTTGGACTTTTGTTGTTAAAAAAAAAAAAAGTTCTTGCATTCAATGACACTTTAATGTAAATGAATAAGGAACTAGTATGAATTTCATTTTAAATTTTAGCTGAGTAAGGTGAAATGGAAAAATGCTAAATTTTAAAGCAGGAAAAAAAAAGATATAGATTGTTAAATTCAGCATAACTTTTGCTTCTAGCTTTAAACAAGCAAAGAACCAGACAAGATATATAAAACTTGTCTTAACACACTAAGCATCAGGCAAAAAAGGACAATGATACCTAAGAGAAGAAAAACAAATAAGGGAAACCCTACCTGGAAAGTTCAATACCTAGACAGAGTTTTTAGTCTGTGGAACAGTGAGGGGGAACCTAGTGGAGCCTAGTAGTATCCTTAGACTGCAAAACTGAACTGGGAGCCCTAGAGGCCCAGGGGACTAGGGTCAGTTGGCAGAACACCAGAGAGAACAAAGCTACTGAGAAAGCGAACTTATATCTGTAGAGCATCTCTCTCCAGTTTTTAGTACTGATGAGAACTGTTCAGCATATGTATATGAAGAAATACTCAAGGTCAGCGTAGTGGGTTGAACCATGTCTCTCATTCATATCTACCCAGCACCTCAGACTGTAACATTATTTGGAAACCTATTCCTTTGCCAATGTAATTAATTAAGTCAGGATGAGGTCATACTGGATTAGGGTGAGCTCTAAATCTCATGACAGGTATTCTCATACAAAGAGAGAATACAGAGAAACACACAAGGAAGGAAGGAATGCCAACGACTGCTAGCAACCACTAGAAACTAGGAAAGAAGCATGGAATAGATTCTTCCTGAGAGTTTTCAGAAGGAACCAACTGTGCCTGACACCTCGATTTTGGACTTCTGGCCTCCAGCACTGACAGAGAATAAATTTCTGCTGTTTTAAGCCACCCAATTTCTGGCAATTTGTTATAGTAGACCTGGGAAAAATAATGCAGTTAGGAAAGTACCTCTTAAAAGGATTAGATAAAAATTCTCAAATACCATACAGAGGCGGGAATAGTTTCTCAGCAGCCAGAATGAAAATCCTCATAAGTCACAGTCTATCAGATAGAGTAGTCAGTCAGAAGGGTCTTGTGTCAGTAGCAGAAGAAAATTAGACCTATTGTAAATGCTGCTGTGGTCTTATATATCAAAGATTAAATGTGGCTAGAAGATATCAGGGAAATTCAAATCAAAACCACATTGAGATATCAACTTACACCAGTTAGAATGGCAAAAATCAGCAAGGCAAGAAACAACAAATGTTGGAAAAGTTGTGGAGAAAGAGGAACCCTCTTACACTGTTGGTGGGAATGCAAGTTGGTGCAGCTACTTTGGAAAACAGTGTGGAGGTTCATCACAAAATAAAAAATAGAGCTACCCTATGATCCAGCCATTGCCCTACTGGGTATTTACTCCAAAGGTACAGATGTAATGAAAAGAAGGGCCATATGTACCCCAATGTTCATAGCAGCAATGTCCACAATAGCCAAACTGTGCAAAGAGCTGAGATGCCCTTCAGCAGATGAATGGATAAAGAAGATGTGGTCTTCTTTACGCAATGGAATATTACTCAGCCATCAGAAAGGATGAATACCCAACTTTTCCATCAACATGGATGGGAATGGAGGAGATTATGCTAAATGAAATAAGTCAAGCAAAGAAGGTCAATTATCATACGGTTTCACTTACTTGTGGAACATAAGGAATAACATGGAGGACACTAGGAGAAGGGAAGGAAAAAATGAAAGGGAGGGGGAAATCGGAGGGGGAGATGAACCATGAGAGACTGTGGACTCCAAGAAACAAACTGAGGGTTTTAGGGGGAGAGGGGTAGGGGATGGGTGAGCGTGGTGATGGGTATTAAGGAGGGCACGGATTGCATGGAGCACTGGGTGTTATACACAAAAAATGAATCATGGAACACAGTACATCAAAAACTAATGATGTACTGTATGGTGACTAACATACACACACACACAAATTTCTCAAATAAATGCATCCCAGAACAAAGCTCTAAAATATTTATAGTAATATATTAAAGTAAAATGAATATATATGACATCTATTAAAAAACTGCATGGCATGTGAAGAAACAGAAACATATAATCCATGAGGAGGAAAATTATTCAATCTAAAGTGACTAAGAAATGACACATACAATAAAATAAGCAGACAAAGAAATTAAAGCCCTAGAACATGGAGAGATCATGAAACATAAAAAGGCTTAAAGAGAATTTCCAAAGATGGAAACAATATCTGAAGTGAAAAACTAGAAAAAAATTAAAGGCAGATTAGACATTGCAGAAAAAAGATTACTGAACTTGAATACATTGCAGAAGAAACTATCCAAAATGAAAAAAAAGAAGAAAATAGCTCTTGGAGGGGAATAAAAAGAGCATTAGTCTCACAATTTCAAAAGGCTTATACACGTAAGTGGGGTCCTAGAAAAGGAGAAAATAATGAGAATATATTTCAAGAAGTAATAGATACAAAATTTCCAAAATTTACATTAAGTAAAACCTACAGATCCTAAGCTCAATTAACCTAGGCACAAGACACATGATGATAAAAAAAAGAGTGACTGGACGTTCGCATTATATAACCACCTTCACCCAAATTTTGTTATAAGATAAATATGTCCTAGGGTAGTGATATGCAGCAGTGACTATAGTTAATGATAGTGTATTGTGTATTTGAAAATTCCAAAGAAAATAGATCTTAAAAAGTTCTCATCACAAGAAAATTTTTTTTTTAAATTATGTGTGGTAATGGATGGATATTAACTTATCATGATAATCATTTCTCAATATACATGTATCAAATCACTACACTGTATACCTAAAACTAATAGTGTTATATATCAATTGTGCCTCAATTTTTAAAAAATAGAGAAAAAATGACAAAGAGAAAATAATACAAGCAGGCACAGAGTAAAAGACACACTACATGCAGAAGCATAAAAATAAAAATGACAGAAGATTCCCAGTGAAAATAATGCAAGCTAGAATATAGTAGAGTATCATTACTAGAGTGCTGAATGCATAACAATCAATGCAGAATCCTATACTCAGAATTCAAATTATTTTTAAAAAACAAATGTAAAATAAAGATATTTTTATATGTAAAAGCTAAAACAATTCAGCACCAGCAGACCTACAAGTCAAGAAATGTTAAAGAAAGTCCTTTAGTCACAAAGAAACATGGTACAAGATGAAAATTACGTTGAATGTAAACAGTTGAAACAGTTCACTTAAAAAAATATTTAAAAATATTACAAGAAAGGAAGATCCAGCTTTATGCAGCTTATAAGAAGTCAACTTTAAATATAATATAAATATATTATAAATATACTGATAGATAAAAAGGTAAAGGATGAAAAAAGATAAACAATGTAACACTAAGAAAAAGAAGATAAAGCGAATTTCTGAGTAAAGACCAGAGATAAAGTATCATCAGAGATAAAGAAACTCATTTAAACACAAGCCTAAATGTTATGCACTTAGTAACAGAGCTTTAACTCACATGAAACAAAAACTGATAAAACTACAAGTAGAAATAGACATTATAGTCACAGATTTTAACATCCTCTTCTCAATAATTATTAGAACAAGTGGACAAAAATCACTAAGAATATAAAAGACTTGCCACTTAACTGATCAAGTTAAAATCGCTGTACCATTAAGTAAAAATCATTATTTTCATTCTGGTGGTTTCACAAGTATACACATAGGTCAAAAGCTACTAATTTGTACATTATAAATATATACAGGTTTTAAAAAAAATATTATACCTCAATGAAGCGGTTAAAAAACCTCAATATAAATCAAAGACTTTCTGAAACACTCTTAATCTTAAGAGTTAAAGAAAGAAAGAATAAAAAAAAGAAAAACTGAATTTCATACCTGGTGAATACCGGAAGTTGGGACTGAATAACCTGGACTCTAATTACAACAAGTAATAGTGTACTGAACATCAAAACAATGAGTTTTATTAGTGTCTGCAACATTGAAAATGGAATAGTACTCTTTCCACGGAAAAACTGTCCAGCAGTAGTCCATAATAATGGCAAAGTATACTGTAAAAGGAAAAAAGAGTTTTAAATAACAATATACTATAATGTTTCCAATGCAGGATTTTCAAAATGCAATTTAGTTATAAATTGACTATAATTATAAAATCAATATGGAGCAATTTGTGAAACTGATTATGAATAAAACTGAGCCAAATAATCTTATCTAATACTGAATTATATTGTATAATATTACTGTACACATTTCCAAATTGCCTCATGATTCCATTATTGAAATTCAAAGAGTTGTCCTTAAAAAATTGAACGAGTCATAAAATGTTCAGTAATTTTCAATGGATCTGAAGATAAAACATGCTGGTTTCTTGCAAATTTTTTTGGTATACAGATTAAATTACATAATGACATATTTAGAAAACAAGTTTATTACAAGAGAATTCAAGTATGATAAAGGATAGCAAAAAAACATATTTCTCCTTACCCCTTGTGCAATAAATACTTCATACACACAGCAAATTCCGACAACTGTTATTCCTTGTTCTTTACACAATGTTGCAACAGCAACTAAAACCACCGTCAAAGCAATTGGAGTCCATACTGCAATTTAAAAACACAAAAATATAGAACTACACAAAACAATTTTATAACATCATAAACAGATATTTTAAGTTAGACAACTATTATAATAAACTTTATTTGTGATTCTATATTCAAATTTATGTTATTTCCCACTAACCTGTACTTTATACTTTAAAATGTATTCAAATGTTTTAAGTGATTTTTCCTTTACATACTGAAAACAAAACATCAAGACGTATAACTTGCACTAAAATTTTTTGTGGAGAAGAGAAACTCATAGGCTGGAGTGTTGTGACTAATGAAGTGATTAATGAACTATCAGTTTGTAATGAAGACAAATACTTTATTACACAGACATCTGTATGTTTAATTAAAAACCTGAAACTGAAAACTACTGGGCAAAGTAGACTAACATCTATTAAAAAAAAAAAAAAGTATAAAAACTGAAACAGGTTCATGGTAAGAATTTACTATTCTTTTAAAAAATTTGCAATAGAATATTTATAAGTTCTATTTAAACAGAAAACCTACTTCATCAACTTTAAGTAAACATCTACTAGTAGAATAGTAATTTGATTAAAGAAGAATTGTGAGAGTAATTCTGGGTCTACTACTAGCTTGCTTTGTGACTTTGGGCAACTTTTCTGAGTTTCAGTTTACCTACTGGAAAATATAATCTCTAATTCTTTTCCAGTTTAAAAGATATATTATAGTATGATTGTGTGACCTTAGGTTTATTTATTAAGAACATTAATCAAAGTAAAAACTCAATTAATCCCAGGTATAAATAAAAAACAATCTATGAATCTAATATATTTTCTTTTCTCATTCAGTTTAATACAGAAATTCATTTATTTTTGAAATTGCTTTTAACTTTAAAATACTTTATAGATTAAATTACTAAAAGCTAAACAACTCAAAAAACTTTGAAACACTATTGGAGATACTCTGTATAATAGTATTCCTTTCCTCAAAAAAACAAAACAAAACAAACAAAAAAAACCCTTATATTCTAGTTAGATCGAAACCATCAAAACTACAAAAGTAGGAGATTATACCAATAGGATAACTGATATAATCATACCCATTTTTAAGATGAGGAAATAATTTTGGAGGTCTAAAAAAAAGTCATGCACAATAAAGAAATCATGACTTTAACCTGGTTCTTCTGACATTAAATTCAGAGCTTCTTACTAGTTTGTAATTCCATTCCAAGACAGAGAAAGCAAACAGCTGCCTTATGCAATGTGGGATTCAATCTTAGCAACTAATAGCTCTAATAAAGGCAAGAGCTTTACTGAAACCAGTCACTTTAGTTCTTCAACTTTTGGTGGCTATATTACCGTGTGAACATAAACTTCGATTTTATAAACAGCTCTCTGTGGTTAAAGCTACCATGTGTGATTTTGTCCAAAACAAGTCTCCCAGCTAAATACATTAACAATACTTAAAAATAGATACATGTGTAAGTATAGATTCAATTTAAATAATTAAAATCCATTCCAACTTCAAAAAATAAGCTTCTAAACTGATTTTACATGCGTAAAGATATAAACCTCCAGCAATCACATATTCAGACCATTATTCCGAGTAACTGCTAAATTTTGTGGGGAGGGATAACAGTCAAAAAAGTAAAGATGTATTTGTCAAATGACGTGTGTTATGAAGAAAAATAGAAGGTGAAAGGAAACAGAAGGGAATGGGGAAGATGAATGGTGTACAGATGACATTTGGGCAGAAACCCAAGCTAACAGAAAGGAACAAAGGCCCTCAAGTAGATCATGCTTTAAAAAAAAAGAAGGGGGTTATGGATGGGTCATTAATAGCCTAGAATTTAAAGTAATCAAATAATTACAAATTGGAAAAAACCTGCAAAGGACAATATACATTAGAAAACAGTGAATACAAAGATGATAACAAAACTGTTTATTGTCTCAAGTGTAAAATTACATAATGTGGAATATGAAGTATTATGGAAGCTAAGAGGATAGAGAGAGGTTCAAAAGCAGGGTCAGCATCTTTTTTATCAGAATTGTTTAATTGCTCACTTGGTCATTTGCTAAATACATATATAATGAACACTTACTGTATATAAGGAACCATTCTAGGAAATGGAGACAGAAACGTACCCATATTGCAAATCTAAGAAGACACTATAAGTGTTTGGCTAAATCACTTATTTCTTGAGCCTTAGTTTACATTAATACAAAATTAGGCTCCTTATCATCAGTACTTTGGGTCTATAGTGAGAAAATTGTCCAGAAATGTAGGAAAAAAACTCAGAGTTAAATTTTAAGATGAACCAAATATAGGTTACCATCATGTAAACTCTTTCATACCCACTGTTCCCACACTTCTAAAAAATCATTTTTATTGCCTGGAGCTTGTTTTATGCTAATAGCTGGCAATTTGCAGGATTAATAACCTAATTTGTACAAAGCATTTTTCAGGGTGGGCCACACGGTAGGGACTCAATAAGTAGCTGAACTATGATCAACACATAATGAAAGTTATATTCCAATAAGCTTTCAACTTTACCTAAACAATACAATTCACAGCCTTCACAGGTGTTATTATAGAAAGACAACTTAAGTATTAGTAGTTGTATCATTTATAGATAACAGCACATGGAACTAAGAATGACTCTAAAACTCCTATATTCTAGGGTAACATTTTTAAGTTAAAACATACAGAATCTGTTAGTCATAATGAAGTATAAACTACATGCAAAAAAATTTTTAATATTGATAATGTTGCATATCATGTTCATATGTCCATACATGCTGAAGTAGTAAAATATATAAAGATAAACCCAAGTGTGGCATATATTTTATAAGAAACAGAGTAAATAAACATTACTTGATCAAGTTTTATAGATATAGAGAAAAAAATTAAATTTTAGACACTCACCTATGGAATTATCTGGTCCTTTTGATCTGGTATATGACAAAAATGCAGCTAAAAAAAAGATAGAGGACAAAAGTTCTGCTCTTCCTACAACACCTGTTACCTAAAATGGAAAAGGGAGGGTAGTTCATATTAATGAAGACTCTCTTGAAAATTTAACTGCCATATATAATAACAGCACTTCAAAAATCAAATTACCGTAATTTTTAAAGCACACATTCCAGTTTCTTAGACATTCTCTGAGTGCCCTCATGTGGTGAATTTGTATAACTTCCATAAAAATAAATTTACCAGTGACTCTACAATAGTTTTTTGATTACTATTTTGAAATAATTATAGACTCACAGGAAGTTACAAAAATAGATACGGAGAAGTCCTGCGTACTATTTACCCATCTTCGCTCAACAGAAACATCTTAAATATTAGTATAGCATCTAGAATAGTTCTTAATTAAAAAAAAAAAAAAACCTAAGACCTTACATATTTTCTTAAAATACAAGTATTCTTAAAATATAAAAATACTCATAAATTCAGTAAGTTCTATCTCATAATAAATGTGTAAACTCAAGACAATAAACTTTAAATAAGTTCTTTTTTGGGGTTCCTGGGTGGCTCAGCCAGTTGAGTCTGACTCCAGTTCAGGTCACGATCTCAGGGTCTTGGGGATCAAGACCCACACAGGGCTCCCTGCTCCCAGCAGGGAGTCTACTTGTCCCTCTCCCTCTGCCTTCTGGCTGCTTGTGTTCTGTCTGTTTCTCAAATAAATAAAAGTCATTTTTTTAATTCTAAAATTTTAAATATAAAACCCTCAAACCCTTTCCTTTATTCTGAACTCACTGTAGAATTTAAAACCACCTATCATTTTTTTAAGTGCACGGAAAAATGTTTGTTCAACTAGACATAAAAAGTTTCAAGACAGTGAGAGAGATACACAAATCCCTTCCAATACACACAGACCCATTCAAGTACAACAGAGGTTAAACATACTTTTGCTTACAACTGAAAGCCTATAACAAAGCAATAAAGAGTCCTTTTTGCTCTGATGAGAGGCAATTTTGGGGTTTCAAGGTTATCAAGAAAAAGTTGTAATACGTCTTGGTAGGTAGGGGCTGACAGACATACTGGCACAGCAAAGACAGTTCACAATTTTAAAACATGGGGCATCAGACAACATGAAAGTACTGATTATTTTCATCAGTTATAATATTTACATGTATTTTGCTATATATTTACATATATTTTCATTCTTTTAACTAAATTTGTTTTATTATTTTCTGTCCTTTGAAACACACTGCAAAGTTGACAAATATTTTAAATCTATATTCATAAAAAACCAATTAGCAAAGGACTACATTCATTTATACTTCACGTTATTCATCTTGAGCAATTATATCTTATGTCCTTAAATAACAAATGTTTATGTTCCAAAATTTGTTTTAAATTTAAAAATTTTAGGGGCATCTGGGTGGCTCAGTCAGTTAAGTGCCTGCCTTCAGCTCAGCTTGTGATTCCAGGGTCCTGGGATCGAGCCCCACATTGGGCTCCCTGCTCAGTGGGAACCTGCTTCTCCCTCTCCCTTTGCCTGTGGGCTCTCCTGCTTGTGTGCTCTCTTTCTAATAAATAAATAAAATCTTAAAAATAAATTAATTTAAAAATTTTATGTAGTAGGAAGTTAGACTCTACACTAGGAAGTTAAGACTTATACCAATTTTAAAAATCTTCAAATATTTTAATTAAGGCCATGGTTAAATTTTTTTCTTAAAAACATACCATTATAGTCACTATGTAAGCTTTGTTAAAAAAAAAAGAAGAAAAGAACACTGATTTACAGTTTTACTTACTGCTTCTGTGTGTATTGGGTGCACTGCAAAAAGTAAAGAAGCAATCATACTACTCCTGTTGTCCAGAAAAAGTTTGCAGACTTTAAGAAATATCACACTAACCACAGCATGAAAAATCATATTTAGGAGATGATATGACATTGGTTTCAGTTCACTAAACAGATAATTTAAGCGAAATGTCAACACTGTTAAGGGACGGTAAGACTTGTGGCTTCTTTCCTAAAAGGAAAAAAAAACCATCATCATTAAAGTACCATGGTCCTTCAGGGCACATAAACTAATCCTTGCATTTACTATTAAAACAATCTACGTTTGGCTGAGATATAGCAATAAAGTAAATAAATAAAGAAATGTCCCAAGGATAACACAAACCTAAAAGATAGTTTTATAATGTGTTTTCCTATTTCCTTAGTCCCAAAACAAAGGCAATTTCCTCCTTTTGCAAATATCCCATCCCATTAACAGTAGAGGAAGAACATATGACTATTAATTCCTCTTCAATACAAAAAATTTAAACAAAAATAAAGCAAGACAATAGTGGCATTGATCAAATTAGAACACAGGATTCTCTCCAAAGCCTCCTTTCCAATCTATTACTAATACAAGCATTTATGTAACTGCTGCCCAGATTCTCAAAAGGAAATAAAACAAAATGTTTACCAGGTCAGTTTTAATAGTGAAGACTCCGAAAAGTACTATCTAATTGTTTTATGAAAAATACCTTCTTCATATGTAAACCCGAATATATTAAGCCAAAAAAATCCCCAAGTACTACACACAGAATAACACAAGAACAAAAATTTCCTTAGAATAACAGAATAGATACCTTTGTTATGGTAGTATTCCTGGCAATAAATCAAATTTTAGGTGAAGCTGCTGAATTTCTTTACCAGTTAGAAGTTTCATTTAACCAGAAATATTTTTACCGTAAGACAAAAATCAAACCAGATTTAAGAATAAAATACACAGGACAAAAACACGTAAAATATTCTAGTTATTTTTTTTAAGTTTTATGTAAGGGCATTCACACTCACCTTCTTTGCTCTCCTACTCCTTACCATATTCTGCTATAACTCTGATATTACAGGTGTTGACTTAAGCCTGTTCATCCTTACTAAGGAACATTAGGAACCATGAGGAACAAACATTTCTCAATTTGAAGACAGGAACATTTTAATATCTCTGTATGGACTACGAACACCATGAGTGATGTTAACTAGAATGCTCTTGGCTGTTTAATTTTTGTACATCATTTGATTGAGCTCAGCTATACAAAATTATTTTTAAGGCATTATACTGAGCTGCCATGATGTGCATATAAAAGGAAAAAAAGGCCTAGAAACCTTTTGAGTGCCTGAAAGGTTACCGAAGTTCCAGTGGGACATATTTGCCAGTCAAAAGGATGAAGTCCGAAAGTGCAGGGAACAGGTTATTTTTAATTGCAATATGCAAAAATGTTTTGTTAGGTCAATTAGATGTACAGTCACAGCTAACGGCCAATTAAAAATTAAATTATTAATATAATTAATTATTCACACAACACATTAGTAATCTAAGCCTCCTTTGTGATAAAAAGTCATCAGTGTAGTACACAACAGTAGACTACTCTGTGAAAATATAGTAAAATAGCTAGTTCTGTTACAAACAAAACAACATAGATCATTATTAAATTCAGGTATATTAAAGAAAAAACTTAATTACTCATAGTATTAGTTGGCAATAGAAACATAAGCGTGAATATAATGAATAGGCTAATAGTCTCCTATTAATGTGAATCTCCATCTAGTGATGGTAAAACAAAGTGAAATGGGAATTTGCAAAATTTACCTTAACAAAGATATTTCATAAGCCAAATGCCAGAAGAGATGGCTCATTACAGCTCAGTGGTTCTCAACTCAAATCCATTATTTGGATAAACAGAAAAAACCTAATCCTCTACTCCTCCCACCCCTCAAATCCCACAAGAAAAATAAAAAAGCAAACACACACAAAAATAACAAGACAAATATACTGATGTCCACATCCCATTCTGAGATAGCTATAACAAATTTGAACAGAGCCTTCGTAATACTTTTTAAGTGCCCCAAGCAGATTCTAATTTGTCGCTAGACTTATAATCCAATGAACCATTCAAAAACAGAGTATTAGTTATCCAAAGAATTGGTTTACTAAAGAGATAATCTAAACACCAAGAGGCCCAGAGGACTCCAAAGATCCCTACTATGCCAGTATTTGTGCAGCTCACGAGTATGTCCAAAGCCCAAAAGGTGTCTTTAAGATCTACAAAAATCCTTATGAAGGTTTGGGCACTCACAGATAGGCTTCCAGGCTATCATTACTTGATGATACCAACCATTAGATCTCTGAATGTGCTAATTCCAGGCTGGTCAAGAAAACCTGTAATACCTAAATACTACTCAGAATAATTCTTCCTTGGGGCATGCCTGGATGGCTCAGTTGTTCTGTTTCTGCCTTTGGGTCTGGTCACGATCCCAGGGAGCCCTGCACTGGGCTCCTTGTTCAGCGGGAAGTCTGCATCTCCTTCTCCCACTCTCCCTGCTTGTGTTCCCTCTCTCTGTCAAATAAATAAATACAATCTTAAAAAAAAAAAAAAAAAAAAGAAAGAGTAATGGCGCATTTCCCTACAGAAAGAGAATATACCCCTCAGAAAAAAGGAGTAAGCAGCCATCTCCACCATATACTGTTATTCAAATTTGTTCATTCATTATGAGTATTTTATTGAGTATTTATGATGAGTATTTTTCTTAATCTGTGTTTATTATAAGTATTTTTCTTAATCTGTCCACTTATAGGTCCTCTGAACAAAATCAAATTTTCAATCTGTAAAGCTGAGGATGTCACAAAACACAGCCACTGACACCATGGTATGATAACTTTCATGAGACCCTTAATCTGGCCAGCTAATCTTTCAGTTAAAATCTCAATGTCATGATTAAAATCACGACAGATACTAGCTTAAGTTGGGGAAATGGACACATTTTTCTAAGGCCCACTAGGGAAAAAAATGCAAGGGTAGAAGGAAAGAAAATGCCTAGAACATAATGTATCTTATAATACAGAATCATATCTTTTTCTCATTATCAAATATTCATTTCTTTTAAAGGCTAGAATTGGGTGAGAAGAGGAAGGTTACAAGAAAATAAAGTCTGCTTATTTAACAAGAAAAAATACTTAGGTGCTTGTGACTAGAGGAATGACAGACTTTGTTCCCATTCTTGAGAAGCTTCCATATTTAAAGAATGTGGAAAGGGACCATGAATGACAACTGACAAACTATGAAAGACTGTTGTATGTTACAGTTCAACTATGCGCCAGGTACTATAGATTAATTCATTTATTTATCCTTGAGGTATTATTCTTTTATAGATCATATTTTTCATACATCTTGCCATCTAAAAGCTATAGTCTCACCAATTTCATACAACTATTATGTAATATAACAGTAGGATCCAATCTATGGGATCCCAAAATGACAAAAGTTTAATTCCCAAAAGTTTAATAATGACCTTCAAGATAAATATACTGACAAAATAAATATATCTTCATTAAAAAATGAACTTTTGGATTCTCAATATAAAATTAAAATAACTAGTAGTTAACAAATATGACACAAATTTAAAATTTTCTGCAGAAAAAAACTCAATACCTTTACCTTTAAAGTCTAATCTATTTATACTGAAGTCACATATTTTTAGACGGTTAAATGTATAATAAGTGGTTATCTCTTTTGCCTGATTCATGAAAAAAAATTATCAAGAAATAGATTTGTTTACACTTATTGCTATCCTAACACATTTGGTTTTCACACACGTATGTTGTTTTTAGAAAGATTAAACCAAGGTACACAACCAAGGAAAGAATCATGTACTGCTTTAAAGAATACAATCACACTGGGGTGCCTGGGTGGCTCAGTGGGTTAAAGCTTCTGCCTTTGGTTCAGGTCATGATCCCAGGGTCCTGGGATTGAGCACCACATCAGGCTCTCTGCTCAGCGGGGAGCCTGCTTCCCCTTCTCTCTCTGCCTGCCACTCTGCCTACTTGTGAACTCTCTGTCAAATAAATAAAAAATAAAATCTTTAAAAAAAAGAAGAAGAAGAAAAAGATAATCACATCTTCTACTTCCTATCTAACATATACATTTTAGGGAAACAAATTCATAAGTGCTATGATGACAATGTTGATAAAAGAAATCAGGAGTAATAAACTTAGAATATTTTAAAATCTAAGATGCATATAACCGATAAATAACTACTTACCTCAGACATAGGAGTTCCCCAGAAGTCATTCTGAAATAAAGTTTTTAAAGGTGTAGATGGATGCAGGTCTTTATTATCCAGTATTGCTGAAACATCATCAAAAACAAAACCACAAAAGAGGCTGTTCCAATAGCAGGCAGTAACCACACCTACTATTAAGGTTATTTCTTTGAGGTTAATATCAGCCATCTTTTCCACAAGCACTTTTGGACAAAATCTGGGGGAAAAAATCATGAAGATAAGATGAAATAAGCATCTTTGTTTCTTCATCTAAATAAAATTTTCATCAAAAGATAAGTAAAATAGTGAATGTTAATTCTCCCAGAGAATTCTTCAAAGCTCAGCTCAAATTTCATCCACCTCTGAAAAGCATGAGCTAACCACCTCTCCAAATTCCTAACTTAAAACAAAATTGCTCCTTCATGTATTTCATATTTCTATTAGAATCTTCATCACACCATTTAATCTCTGGACTTACCTCTCCAGCTAACAACAGTGACTCCTTATCAATTGTCACAGGTCAGGTTATTCAGGGAAACACATATATATACATATACACACACACACACACACACACACACTTTAAAAACCTAGTATGGGGGGGATGCCTGGGTGGCTCAGTGGGTTAAAGCTTCTGCCTTCGGCTCAGGTCATGATCCCAGGGTCCTGGGATTGAGCCCCGCATTGGGCTCTCTGCTCAGTGGGGAGCCTGCTTCCTCCCCTCTCTCTGCCTGCTTCTCTGCCTACTTGTGATCTCTGTCTGTCAAATAAATAAATAAATAAAATCTTTAAAAAACAAAACAAAACAAAAAACCGAGTATGGTATACTCCAGAAGCAGTAAATAAATTTTTGTTAGAAAGAAAAAAAATAGAAGATACTGAACATGAATTTTCTGAAATGTAGATGAAGCATATATTTTAGTATCTTATATACCTGAAGATCAACTATTAATTAGGCATCCAAACTGTTAGCCTGCAGCCTTGTTTAATTTGGTTAGAGCCTTTTAAAAATATCTTAAATGTGTTTAAAGGCATTTTAAGCCTAAGCTAACTGTATACTAGCCATTTAACTATAGTCTCCCTATTTTTTCACACTGATTTATTTGATTGATTTATGTTATCTGCTTAGCAATGAGCTTAAAACCCAGATCTAAATCAGTGTATTTCTCATTACAACAAATGATTTTAATCTAGAGAACAGGCTTCATACATGACAATTCATAATTAAGTCACTGCTTTAGAAAGAATTTAAGAGAACGGTTTAGAGTAAAAGAAGATGTGTTAACTGGACAATACTGAAGAATGAGCCATATAATAAAAATAAGGTTGGAGGGTACTCTTGAAAAACAAGCCAATGATACACTTTTCCAGCTTGAGTAGTGTCATTAGTATCATTTTAGCATTATCTGTGGAAGGCGGAATTATGGCCCACCAAAACCATTCATAACCAAATCCCCTGAATCTGTGATAATGTTACTTTATATGGCAAAAGAGACATTACAACATGTGATTTAATTGAGGGTTTTGAGGGATGCCTGGGTGGCTCAGTTGGTTAAGCGGCTGCCTTCAGCTCAGGTCATGATCCCAGCATCCTCGGATCGAGTCCCACATCATGCTCCTTGCTTGGCAGGGAGCCTGCTTCTCCCTCTGCCTCTGCCTGCCACTCTGTCTGCTTGTGTTCACTCTCGCTCCTCTCTCTCTCTGACAAATAAATAAATAAAATCTTTATTAAAAAAAAACCTATTAAAATAAATTGAGGGTGTTGAGATGAGGGGATTATATCTTCATTATCTGGGTGGGCCAATTCAATGACAAGAGACCTTAGAAGTTAAAGAGGGAGGCAGGAGAGTCAGGAAAGGAGATGGGAGTGATGTGATGGCAGGCTGGGACCACAAGGCAGGGAATTTTGGCTTCCAAAAGCTGGAAAAACCAAAGAAACATATTCTTCATTTGAGCCTCTAAAGTGACCACAGCCTACTGACTCTCAATTTTAGTCTAGGGAAACCAATTTTGTACCTACATAATTATAAAATAACAAATTTGTGTTAAGTCACTTTATTTGTGGTAATCTATTACAGCAGCAAGAAGAAACTAATTAAAGAGCCAGAAGATCTAAGACCTGATATATATCTACAGGAGTTCTTGCTAGATGAGAGAAGAAGACAGTAGGGAGGGCAGAGAGACTTAAAATCAGGTGAAAGTTTTATATAAGGATACAGACACACAAAAGCCTATAAGAAAGTATTAAAGTACGTTTAGAATCAGATAGGAAAACCTTAGAATATAATACTTAAAGAAATGCAAAATCCAGTCTTAGAAATTACAAAAGGAAGTAAGCTGTACCTTTTGAAGAAATAGTTTTCAAGTAAAAGAAAAATGATCTAAGAGTTTATAAGAATCCAGAACTGATTTATCATCTCTAAAGAGTATGAACTTACACCTTACCCCAGAAAAAATTAGTGGCAGTTGTTTAAAGATTGGAGATACTGAACGGGCATTTGCCTCACTTCTTCTCAATCACATACTAAAATGACACTCAAGGTACTAAAAAGCAAAAAGCAAAAAAATAATAAAATAAATAAAAATTTAAAAATTCACAAGGATAAAGACCATTGGATTTTGGAAGCTCCAAAAACAAAAGTTTAGTGGCGATTCAACAGAGCTCAGGAAAATGCATCTTAATCTTAAGAGGTAAAGCTAAAAAGTTTTTTTGCATCCCTGCCAGCATCAATCTCAAAACTGGTGACAAGAATCTCAAGAAAAAGGAACAGATGTATTTGTTAAAATTTAGATTCCTTTGTCATTGGGTACAGGCAAGTAAACTTTTCTCCTATAGCACGGCAGAAGACTAGAGACTTCCTCTCCGAAATAGATGAAACACAGGGTGACTGATAAAGGGGATACAAGTGAAAACAAAGGTAGCAAACTGAAAATGAAGGTTAACTAAAAGTCTGTATTTTGAGACTTTCCAGTTATCTTCTACCAACTAGGCTCAGAATCTTATAAAATTTTACAACCCTGGAAACAAACAAAAAAGAGGCGTCTAAAAACTTCCAGAAAAGAAGAAAGCAGGTTTCATAGCAAAGATTAGGAATTCAAACAAATCTCTCTCTTTTTTTTCCCCACTAACACTGGAAGCTGGGGGATAGGGTGGGGAGGGGGAGCTATCCAGAAAAAAAGGAGTAATGCTTCAAATTTCGGAGGGATAATAATTTCTAACCTAAAATTTGATATTAATAAACACAAATTTCCAGAACAAAAAAGAAATCTTAAGATATTCAAGTTCTCAAAAACCTTATCTCTGGTGTCTCCTCTTCTCAGGAAACTAACAGAAGACATATTCCAATAAATGAGGGAGTATACCAAGAAACAGAAAGGGAGGGAAATCAGGAAACAGGGGATCCAATGCAAGACAGCAACAAAAGAAATACCCAGAATGAGAACCATGCAAGCAGGTCCACTAGCCAGCACTAGAACAGGTCAGAAGGTTCTTGAGCAATACTCTCAGGAAGATATAAACAGAGCACCTAATGTGTAAAAACCATTTCATTCTCCCATTGTGTGTGTGTGTGTATGTGATTGTAATTTAGAAAAACAAAACAATTCAGGACATCCACCACTAGGTGGGTGAAAATCAAGTCCTGTGTATAGGTCACAAATCTCTCTCCCATATATAATCTCAGGACCCTGATCTGGGGACATTTGGGATTCTTACCCCAAACTGCTGTTTGTCAAACTGTTTGCTTAAGTGTTCTCACCACAGGAAAAATTAAAATTACTAGAAGAAAAACAGTAAATTAAACCTCTACTACTTCAAAGTTATATTGGGGAACAATATACATATGATTATTACAGTATTAATCATGTTTAAGAGACTCGACATACACCGTAGACTCTTGGTATATTAGCTTCAAAACCATAAAGTACAATTTTATATGATACAATAATATATAACATATATTATATTAAATTATAAACCATGCAATTTGTGGATTTAGACTTTTTAGTTGAAAAGTATAATAATTTAGCAAAGTTTACAGATATTATTGGAATTTTGTAAGGACTTGGGAGTTGCTATAGTTTTAAGCTTAATTTACTTGTTTATACAAATTGTTTTAAGTATTGAGAAAGTTTTGCTTTTTAAGTCAGGTATCTGAAGTCCTTGAATACGAATGAATACATTCAAATTGTAAATATAATTTTTTAAAGATTTTATCCACTTATTAAAGAGAGAGAGCATGAGCAGGGGGCAGGGAGGGGGACCAGGGGAGAGTGAGAAGCAGACTCCCCACTGAGCAGGGACCCCCCCCAAATGGGACTCAATCCCTGGGACTCCAGAATCATAACCTTGGCTGAAGGTAGATGCTTAACCGACTGAGCCACTCAGGCGCCCCTATAAATACAATTTTAAATTAAGGGAATTTAAACAAGTTTTTTTTAAAGACGTATTTATTTATTTTAGAGAAAGAGAGCATGTGCGCACATGTAGGGGGTGGGGAGGCAGAGGGGTAGAGCGGGGAGAGAGAGAATCCCAAGCAGACTCCACATCAGGCTTGATCCCATAACCCTGAGATCACAACCTGAGTGGAAACCAAGACTTGGATGCCTAACTGACTGTGCCACCCAGATGCCCTGATCAACTTTGAAACAAATTGACTAAGGCACTTAGTCCTTTCAATTTGAGTTGTTATAGAGAAAAAGGGTAAGTTTATAAAATAAGTTTGTTTTTTTTTTTAGGTTGAATTTAAAGGTTTAAAAAAACTTAAGGTTATAAAATGCAACTTTAAGAAACTTGGACAGTTCCCAGGATTTCTAAATAGTTAATGAAGAGTTATACAGTCACATTAAGTTGCAATGCAGTTCATTCAGTAACTGAAACACTAAATTCCAACATAATAATCAAAACTCTCAACTTGATTTAACTTTGGGGATTGTCCTCTGCTCCAAGCTCTGGATCACTGCAAATAAGAAGCCTCTTGTCATGGAATGGGGTTCTACTCTTCCTTCTTTAGATATGAGAGTACCTTACATTCTTGTTAAACATAGTTTGCGAACACTACAGCATTAGAGCAAAATGGTGAAAGAAAGGAAAACAAAAATGCTTACTTGACATGTATGGGACAAAACCCCATACTACTGGGAATCATCACCTCAAGTTCCTTTTATTTCTATTTCAACTTCCTTCATTAGAAGGAAGACCCTTAGTCCCTCCTTGGAAACGTGATATCCAGCTTTTATTCACTGAGATCTATTTACAATCATGACCCCTACTTCCATCCTCTACTCCCACAGGTGGCTTTGGGGGCAGAACCTCAGATGATTCCACAACTGAGCTCACAAGCATGCACTAGAACTAGCTCACTCCCTTTGTTTCATCATTAAACTCCCTTGGATTATCTTTAAAATTCTACAAACTTGGTATGGGTGAGGGGTTTAAGAAGCATCATGTGGGTTTACCAGTGAAATGCTATTCATCAAGTAAATGGCATTATAAAATGCTTACTATTCATGATGAGTACTGTTATGGTTAGCTTTATATGTCAACTTGGCTAGGCGAGAGTAGTATCAAATACTAATCAAGGTGTTGGTATGAAAGTATTTTGTAGCTGTGGTTAATTAACGTTTACAATCCAATGACTTTAAATAAAGATTATATTCCATAATGTGGATGGACCTCATCTAATCAGTTGAATTACCTTCAGAGCAAAACTGAAGTTTCCCTAAAAAGAATTTCTACCTCAAGACTGCAGCATCAGATCCTACTGGAGAGTTTCCACTTTTCCAGCCTACTCTACATCTACAAACTCTACATATACAAATTCTGAATTTACCAGCCCCATAATTTTTTAAGTCCATTCCTTGATATAAATATATTTATTTGATACATATACACAAGTATATGTAGGTATATATATATATATATACACATATAAATATATAACTATACATATATATTACTGTTGCTGGTTGTGCCTGGGGTCCCTATTGCTTATAGTTATCCTCTTGATTAGAGCAGGAAATCTAAAGTGTAGGGGGTCTCCACTAAAAAGGAGAATTACAGGCCAATATCTCTGATGAACATGGATGCAAAAATTCTCAACAAGATATCAGCAAACTGAACTCAACAGTATGTTAAAAGAATTATTCACAATTGCATGGGATTTATTCCTGAGCTGCAGGAATGGTTCAATATTCACAAATCAATAGAGGTGATACACCAAATTAACAAAAGAAAGGATAAAAAAAGGGGTATAAAAACCATATGATCCTGTCAATAGACACAGAAAAAGCATCTGACAAAAATACAACATCCATTCTTGATAAAAACCCTCAACAAAGTACAGTTAAAGGAAACATACCTCAACATCATAAAGGCCATATACGAAAGACCCACAGCTAACATCATCCCCAGTGGGGAAAAACTGAGAGCTTTTACTCTAAGGTTAGGAACAAGATGGGGATGTCCACTCTTACCGCTGTTATTTAACATAGTACTGGAAGTTCTAGCCTCAGCAATCAGACAACAAAAAGAAATAAAAGGCATCCAAATTGGCAAGGAAGAAGTCAAACTCTCACTATCACAGACAACATGATACTTCATGCAGAAAACTCAAAGACTACACCAAAAGATTTCAAGAACAAATACACGCAGTTGCAAGATATAAAGTCAACATACAGAAATCTGTTGTATTTCCATACACCAATACTAAAGCAGCAGAAAAAGAAACGAAGGAATCTATCACATTTGCAATTGCACCAAAAACCATAAGATAGCTAGGAATAAACGTAACCAGAGAGGTAAAAGATCTGTACTCTAAAAAACTATAGGACACTGATGAAAGAAATTGAAGAGGACACAAAGAAATGGAAAAGCATTCCATGATCACAGATTGGAAAAACACTGTTAAAATATCTATACTACCAAAAGCAATCTGTACATTTAATGAAAACCCTATCAAAAAAACACCAGCTTTTTCACTGAGTTAGAACAATCCGAAAATTTGTATGGAACCACAAAAGACCCCAAATAGCCAAAACAACCTTGAAAAAGAAAAGCAAAGCTGGAGGCACCACCATTCCAAACTTCCGTCTATAATACAAAGCTATAATCACCAAGACAGTATGGTACTGGCACAAAAAAAAGACATATAGATCAACGGAACAGATAAGAGAAACTTAAAATGGGCTCATAACTCTATGGTCAATTAATCTTCAATGAAGCAGGAAAGAATATCCAATGGAAAAAAGATTGTCTCTTCAACAAAGGGTGTTGGGAAGATGGGACAGCAACATGCCTAAGAACGAAACTGGACTACTTTCTTACCCACATACAAAAATAAATTCAAAAATGGATGAAAGACCTAAATGTGAGACAGGAAGCCATCAAAATCCTAGAGGAGAACACAAGCAGCAATCTCCTTGACCTCAGCTGTAGCAACATACTACACACATCTTTGGAGGCAAGGGGAACAAAAGCAAAAATGAACCATTGGACTTCATCAAGGTAAAAGCTTCTGCACAGCCAAAGAAACAATCAACAAAACTAAAAGCCTATGGAATGGCACGAGATATTTGCAAATGACATAACCAATAAAGGATTAGTATCCAAAATCCATAAAGAACTTACCAAAATCAACACCCAAAAAACAAGTAATCCAATAAAAAATGGGCAGAAGACATGAATAGACATTTTTCAAAGACGACATCCAGATGGCCAACAGACACATGAAAAGATGTTCAACATCACTCATCATCAAGGAAGCACAAATCAAAACCATGAGATACAACCTCACACTTCTCAGAATGGCTAAAATTAACAATACAGGAAACAAGAGATGTTGGCAAGGATATGGAGAAAGGTGATCTTTCTTACACTGTTTGTGGGAATGCAAACTGGTGCAGCCACTCTGGAAAACTGTATGGGGGTTCCTCAAAAAGTTAAAAATAGAACTACCCTATGATCCAGCAATTTGCACTACTAGATATTTACCCAAAGGGTACAAAAATACAGATTTGATGGTGTGCATGCATCCTGATGTTCACAGCAGCATTATCAACAAGAGCCAAACTATGGAAAGAACCCAAGTGTTCATCAATTGATGCATGGATAAAGAAGACGTGGTGTGTGTGTGTGTGTGTGTGTGTGTGTATATATATATATATATACACAATGGAATATTATGGAATTCCATTGTGTATGGAATACACAATGGAATATGGAATATTAGTCATCAAAAAGAATGAAATCTTGCCATTTGCAACCATGTGTATGGAGATTAAGTGTATTATATGAAGTAAAATAAGTCAAAGACAGACAAATACTGCATGATCTCACTCATACACAGAACTTAAGAAACAAAACAAATGAACATATGAGAAGGGGGGAAAAAAGAAAGAGAGAAGGACAAACCATAAGAGACTCTTAGAACTGAGGGGTGATGGAGGGAGGTGGGTGGGGCATAGACTAGATGGGTCATGGGTATTAAAAAAGGCTCCTGATACGATGAACACTGGGTATTGTATGTAAATGATGAATCACTGAATTCTATTCCTGAAACCAACATTGCACTGTATGTTAACCAATTAGAATTTAAATAAAAATTGCTGAAGTGTAGAGGTCTTAGGTTGGAAAGCTAGTTTCTGCTATGTGTGGTCATATCCTCTAGCAGATTAACCTAAACTTCCTTAAATGGTGATCTCAGGAGAGAAGGGGGGCAAGTCCCAGTGCACAAACTCTTTTCATATCTTTACTTAAGGCATATAAATATATACATATGTGTGTGTGTGTGTGTGTGTGTGTATCTCCCCCTGCCCCCCCATCAAGCAAGGTTAAATCGCAGTCACTGAAGGAGAGGTTATACAAGGGCTAAGATCATAGAATTTTTGAAGAATCTCCAAGGGAGCATATTACGAGAGAAAGGGAATGAGAGCTAGTAGTTCTCATGGATGTCATGAGCTCAGCTATGGAGTCATTTTAGGTTCTGCCCAAAAGAACTACTTGCAAGGGTAGAAGTTAAGGGAAACAGAAAGGTTTACATAAAGGAATATATAGAGGGAGGCATGATTCACTGGGGGCCACTACTATAACAACGTACCACATTAGTATTAAATGTTAGCTGTGGGAATAGTATAGAGTAGATGTTCGTGTACTCCTAAAATTCATGTTAAATCCTAATGTTCAATGTGGTATTTGAAGGTGGGGCTTTTGAAAGGTGATTAGGTCATAAGGATGGGTCTTCACAAATGAGATTATGCCCTTACCAAAGAGGTGTGAGAGAGATCTTTTGTCCCTTCTGCCATGTGAGGAAATAGTAAAAACACTATCCACTAACCAGGAAGTGGGCCCTCATGAGACACTGAAAATGCTCATGCCTTGATCTTAGTACTTTCTAGTCTCCAGAACTGTGAGAAATAAATTCCTGTTTTTATAAACCACCTAGCACAGAGTATTCTGTTAAAGCAATATGAATAGACTAAGGCAAATTCCAGTACTTCTTCTAGCCATATAAACATATTCAACACAGGCTCACAGTCTGAGTGAATGCTACTGATTTGTGTTACAACAATGGCATGTCATGTATGTTGTACATACACACAAACAACCTAAATGCAATGGAAGAGCACTTAAGAGCTACAACATAGAGATACAAAACTTAATATACTTCCTTCAGCAAAACTGTACCATGAACCCCTTTTCCTAAAAATCCAACAGTATAATTGTGGAAAAAATAAACCTATAGGAAACTTTTGTATGAACCTGGGACTATTTAGCCTGAAAACTAAAGTTCTCTCCATAAAATAATTTCATGATGTTATCTTCTTCAGTAAAAATAATCTATATTTCATGACTTTTTTAAAGCACATAAAGTTTGTGAAGTCTGCATTCATACTTGTTTCTCCTAATCTTTCCAGTCTCCTGTCAAATGACAAGTATCTGCTTGTTGCACACTGAATCCTCTTCAGGAGAACAAACAAAACAAAACATTTATTACACACAGTGGATACTAAATTTCTCATGGCCATATTTTATTACAGATGCTGGAAAAATAAGTTACCATTCATTTTCTCTATAAGGCAGCTAAAAAGGGAATGGAAGTAACATTTAAATAAAATAAGTTGCCTGATATAGGGAATAAAGGTAGTAATTATAAAAGGGAAGCCTTTCTTGTGAGATGATTTTGGTCAGATAAAACTGCTCATAAAACCAGGAAGAAGAAAGAAGGCAGGTTCAGGCAAGTGTTCCTTTAATAAGCCCACTTATAAAATTATCACATAAATCTCTTCTCTTGGTGAAAACTGACTGATGAAGACAATCTGACGAAAAGTAACAGTGAGTTTTAGCAACTTTCCTCAAAATTACATAGTGAGTGTTTGAACTAGAACTTGGATTAAATTTCTTGATTCACAGTTAGGTACAAATTTACCACAATGCACTAGGATCTAGACCACTGCAAACTTGTGTCCCGTTGTATCCCCCACATATAGCTGTTGGGGCAGGTCACAAAAAGACTGCCAGTTGATCTATAAACTGGACCCAGGTGATCTGAGTCTCCTTATCCCCTCCCCTTGGAATGTGGTTCTGTTTGCTTTTCCTGCTCCCCAAGGCTGCTGCAACCACATAGCCTTGAGAGAATGATATGGTGTTGAGAATACTTCCATGATACACTTGACTAAACCCAGTTAAGGCCTCTTTCTACATAAACTTTTAAGATTTGTGTGGTGGGTGCAGGGATCCATTATTCTTCTGGCTGTCAAAGACAAGCCTCCTAGGCAAGACCCCTTTGCTTAGTGAAACTGCCATGTACCAAGCTGGAGTGGCCTTCCCATTTCTTTGGTCTCTCTGCCCTCCACATTCAGTAGCCAGTTTCCGATTTTATCTAGGAGGCTCCCAAGGAGGTTATGAACCAACACTAGCACAGTGTAAAAGCTCAAAAATACTGTTAGATTAAGTAAATGACTGAAATTTAAGTCAGGACTGTAATTGAGATCTGGGTTACAATTGGGAATCATTAATTATTAGGAAATAACTTAGCTTCTCTGAATCTATTTCCACTTCTGAAAAATGAAAATAAAATTCATCATTATACCAGGTACCTTGAGTTGCTGGGAATAAAAATATGAACAACAGGGTGAGGGGAAGTAAGGGCAGTAAAGACCAATACAGACAAAACAAAACTAGTAAATGAATATATAGGATAGTTATAACAAAGGAAAACCAAGAAAAACAAGGTGCTGCAGTAAAAACAGATTGTTACGACGAAAATAAACATGAAGTTTTTAGCATATGACTCATGTGATAAGAGAAATGAGATCTCATATCTTCCTTCCCTTGCTAAATTATGAATTAAAAACTGAACATGAAAAATACGTAATTCAAATTCCTAAGTAAACAAAATTTCATCATTAGAATATGACATTTACCATAGAGAGCAAGGCTGAAGAACAAGCACTTCACAGATACTGGTTCTTAGCATGACTGAAGAGGCAGTATGGCATTAAACAGAATGTCCTCCAGCCTGAAAAATCCATTTTCAATCACACCATTTAAGTTTTAGCACAGTACTTAACCTCTCCAAGCCTCAGTTTTACAACTTGGTTGGAAAATAAGGATGATATAGGCACCCACTTCACTGGACTGTTATGAAGATTAAGTGATAGAGTGACAAAGTTATAGTAATCATAAGAGAATGGCATTTGCATAAAACACACAGGTTAATGGAACAAAAGAGACCAAATACCAAGAATATACAATGAAGAAAGGAGAGTCTAATAAATGGTGCTAGAAAAACTGGAGAGCCACATGCTCGCTGAGAATGACTTTCTGGATTTGGAACCAAAAGCAAAGGCAAAAAGCAAACATAAACAAGTGGTAGTATGCTAAACTAAAAAGCTTCTGCAAAACAAAGGAATCTAACATCAAAATGAAAAGACAACCTATAGGAGGGAGAAAATACCTGCAAATCATATATCTGATAAGGGGTTAATATCCAAAATATGTAAGGAACTCATACAACTCAACAGCAAAAAAGGAAATAATTTGATTTAAAAACAGAGAGAGGAACTTCTTCCAAAGACATACAAATGGCCAACAGTTATATGAGAAGGTGCTCAACATCACAAATCAGGGAAATGTGAATCAGAACCATAAGGGATCACCACACACCTGTCCGTTTACTGTCATGGAAAAGACAAGAGATAACAAGGGTTAGCGAGGCTGGGGAGAAAAGGGAACTCTTGTGTACTGCTGGTGGGAATGGAAACTAATGTAGTCACTGTGGAAAACAGTTACAGAAATTACTCAAAATTAAAAACAGAACTATCATATTATCCAGCAATTCTATCTCTGGGTATATATCCGAAGAAAACGAAATCACGATGTGCATGAGATATCTGCACCCCCGCATCCACTGCATAACTATTTACAGTAGCCAAGACATGGAAATAATTTAAGTGGCCATTGACAAATGAATAAAGAAAATGGGGTACATACAATGGATTATTAAACCATGAAAAGAATGAAATCTTGCCATCTGGGACAACATGGAGGGATCTTGAGAGTATTATGATTATGCTAAGTACCAGACAGAAAAATACAAGTACTATATGTATCTCACATGCAAAATCTAAAAAACAAAAACAAAACAGAACACCCCCAAAATTCACAGAAACAAAGAGACTGGTCAAAAAGTACAAACTTAAGAGTTACAAGACAAGTAAGTTCTGGGGATGTAATGTCAGCATGGTTAAAAAAATAATGAACAATATGTGGCACATAATCTCAATAAAGGATACAACAAAATTATCATTCCTACAAATCTGATGAATGTCTTTAAAATGTAGCTCACTAAATCAGTACCTTTTATTTTTTGTTTCACCCAAATACTTGGTTTGGAAAGAAACCATATTTTCAGAAGGAAAACTTCTATCAATTGTAGGTAAGAAAAAGTCTTAAAAAAAAAAAAATTGGAGGCACTGGTTTAGCAGTTGAAAATGTCATTTAGATTTCAAGTCGACAGCGACTTAACAAAGTTATCTAGTAGTGTATCGAATTCATGAATGTCTAAACACAGCGGGATGAACAAAACTTGACCGAAAGAACTGTAAACACCTGAGAAACGCTTTCATATGAGGGCATCCTCGGTAACCAAGGAAGTGACAGCATCTAGGCTGGTGAGTATTGAGGCCCCTTGTCTCTCCACCCCAGCATTAGGTTGGGCAAATTCTTAACACTCCTTTCTAGAACCTCCACTGTAAACCCGTTCTTCAATCTTCAAGTCCTCCAATCCGCGAAGGCTATGGTGCTACAGGTAAGGCCGGCAGAAGAGAATATGTCCTCTTCTCAATTCTTCACTCAACCCGAAACCATGATCTTGGCCGTGCGGCCCCACTCCACTGTACGGAGTAGATTCTGAGAGCAAAGAACTAAAACTTTCTTTTTCTTCTTACAGAGGGCAGCACCCGTGGAACGTATGTAAACGCCCAAGAAAAGGGGGTCTTCTCACCTCTTCAGACCTGGACCGAGTCCTCCCGCGCCAACAACACGAGCTTCATTAAGCCGGGACCGCTCCCCTCAACTCCTCCCCCGCTGCTGACCCACAGCCCGACCTTACCTGGGAGCGGTTCCACCAGCAGATGGCTTAGAGAAATCCCAGGAAAAGCGGCCCAGCTGGTGACGCCACCAAAGGCACAGTCATGGTCTACCTCATTCAGGTCACCGGCGCAGACGCGCCTCAGCCACTGCGCCTCCCGCCTCTGGGTCGTTCCCCCCACCACCCCTGTACCGTCGCAGCCTCCCGCATTGCACGCCGGGAACGGCCTACCTCCACTTCTCATAGACTTCAGTTCCCAGCATGCAAAAGACTCCAGACAGAACTGCACTCTGGGATTTGGAGTCCTTATCCCTCACTTTCTCCCCGTCTTTAACAGAGAGTCCGAGGGACACTGCAGGAGAATCTAAACGCAAAGCATCACCCAAGGTCGTGAAATGTAGGCTTCCCTCGCATCCGGGGCCTTGTGCCGTCCTTGGCTGGGTGGGGAATGGTGTCGCCTAGCAGCCGCGCCGCTCTTGCCTGCACAGGAGCTGTTGGCGGGATCCAGAGTCCGGGCGGAACCGCGGTGGGGAGCGGTCAGGCGTGGCAGCTGGGCTGACTTTGGTCCGTGCGGCAGATCAGGGGCCTCTGCTGGTTGCCAGGCTCGGTTAGGTGGGTGGATCTTGGTGAGCAGGAGCAGCCAGTTTCTTCCCAAGCCGGTTCTTTAAGCTTCAGGGCCCGAATGTAACAGCCTATTTCCCCCAACCCTCAGTCTTTGGTCCGCAATCCGTCTGCCTTCTCCTGTCTTCAGCCCCGGTTTCCCCGGCCTACCTGCTCTCATTTCAATCGCCCCCCCACACACACACCTTTTCTTTTTACTCTTAGTTCCTGCTTCACCGAATCAGGGTTCATTTTCAGCCTTCCAAGTACCCCCGCGTTTAGCACCTTTAGATGTTCGCGCGCCTCGGTGGTAAGGGGGCGTGGAGAAGGGGGCTCAGCATCTTAGTTCTGACCTAGATGAGCTGTATGAGAGAATCCGTCATAGTTTATTCAGCCGGTTCAGTATTTGTTGTTTTGTGCCAGCTGCTATAATTTTGATCAAGGCTATTTTAACCCCCTTACCTGTTACACGAAGAGCCATAACTCTTTGCTAACACCATAGAGAGTTATAATGATGTAATCTATAAAAATAGTAACGCTGTTTACCTTGAAAATGCTAATACCCATCTGTTTTGTTACAGAAGGTAAAGCACAGTGAAAGATTTCAAGATGCCACCTAATATAAACTGGAAAGAAATAATAAAAGTTGACCCAGATGACCTGCCTCGTCAAGAAGAATTGGCAGATAATTTATTGATTTCCTTATCCAAGGTGCTTAATTGATAAACAATACGCACACATATATATACACACAACTATTATTAATCTAAGTTGTTCCTGAAGTCAATGAATGTTACAAATGGAAGAGTTTTTATATTTTGCCCGAGGATTATAAAACATAGTTGCTTTTCTTTTTACTTAGGTGGAAATAAGTGAGCTAAAAACTGAAAGTCAAGAAAATGTGATACACCTTTTCAGAATTACTCAATCACTAATGAAGGTTTGTATACAGTAGGTTTTAATAATGGTTTTGACTATTAGAGGACGTTTAAGGAACTGTTCTTAAATAGGTTAATCTTTAAGAAAATACTTTGTAATATCAAAATCACTCAAAAATGAGATCTCTTTAAGTGTGGATTGAAAATTTTAGTGTGCAAAACATTGCTGGTTTCTGCTCTGAAGTTCCTAAAAGAATGTTTAAGAGAAACAGAATGGATATTTTTAAAAATAACATAGCGAGGTCTTTTGTAATTATGTTAACATAATCCTGAAGTCAGAATGAAAAATGTGAACAAGTTGTATAGGGATTTATTGGGAGGGGAAAAGGTTTAGGTGAGAGAAGGGGCAAAGACTGATGAGTAATTTTAGGTAAATGAAAGTCAGTGGTAAATTTTAGAAAGCTTCTAAAGCTGGAAATCACCTTAAATAAAACTTGGAGTAGAAAATATGCTTATTCATTACAGTTGAGGATACGTGCAGAAAATTGTTAATAGATTATAGAGGAAACAAATGTTGGGTATAGCTTGCAGGGGGCTGTCAAGGGTATTACAGGTGTATTTTATGCTATGAGCAATGAGGATCCGATAGAGGTTTTTGACCCGCAGTTGGTAAATACAAAAGTATGGCTAAACTAGGGTAAACTATGGCTCAACAAGGCTAAAGTAGATATGTTAATAAAACAAACTGAAAGAAATTGAAGCTATTTAGAGATAACATTGTGAAGAAGGTTAGATATAAGATTATGGACTAAAATAAAGACAAATGTAATAGAAAAAAATAGTAGAAAACAATACAAAGGGAAAAGTTACACTACTGGATATAAAACAGAAGGAAAAAGAGGAATCAAAGATATTTCAAGCTGTTAGGAATCTAGGAATTATATCCTTAAGTAAGAACATCATCTATTCATTCAACAAATATTTACTGAAACTCTCCATATCCCAGGGATTGAATGCACTAAATACTGGGAAAGCAAATGAAAAAAAAAAAAAAAAATCCTCATTTTCAATGCTTATGTAAAGGCATATTGAAATAACCTTTCTTTTTATGTTTAGATGAAAGCTCAAGAAGTAGAGCTAGCTTTGGAGGAAGTTGAAAAAGCTGGAGAAGAACAAGCAAAATTTGGTAAATGCCCTAGAAAAGTTTATCATGATGTTAAATAGGAGATTCTGTTTAGTATACTCCATAATATTTATATACTCACTTTATTTTGAAAGACATTTCTAGAACTCTTGTTTCATGGATGAGGTGTAAAAGTTATTTTTTCTTACGTTACCTTATTATAATCATGATTGAATCTTTAAAAATAACAATTTTATTACTTTGAAGTTTATTTAAAAATTTGTTTTGAGATAAATCTAACTGAAACTTTTTTTTTTAAATAGAAAATCAATTAAAAACTAAAGTAATGAAACTGGAAAATGAACTGGAGGTATGTCCTTTTGTATTACTAGGGTGCACTTGTTAATTTTATCATGATGAATTACTATTTTCAAAATTTTTTATTATTGCTTGGAAAAATCACAAGAATGACACTGTGTTCCTAATTAGTTGTTTGTTCAACATGTATTTTACATGTTATATACATTCTTAGGATTGAGCATCCAATTGTGAACAAAATAAAAACATTCAGGAGGGGTACCTAGGTGGCTCAGTATGTTAAACAGCTGCCTTTGGCTCTGGGACCAAGCCCCACATCAGGCTCACTGCTCAGCTGGGAGCCTACTTCTTCCTCCCCCTCTGCATGCTGCTCCCCCTGCTGGTGTTCTCTCTGTGTCTCTCTGTCAAATAAATAAATATAAAAAATAATAAATCTAAATATTAAAAAAAAGTAAATCTAAAAAAAAAAAAAGAACATTCAGTAACCTGAAGCTTAGAGTCTAGAGAGGTATACAGAAGATTACTAGTAACTGAGCTGGAGTGGAGGCACATGGGAATTTGAGGAATAGTGATGGAAGGATATGGTAGAAGAAGTAGCTTTTGAGAAAGCTAAGAGCCAAAATGTGAATATATTGCTAGGGAACTGAATACATTGACATTCCTGAGAATGTGGGAAGGAATGTGATACAAATGAATTAGCCTTTAAGAGGAGAAAAGACCTTCTTCCTTTGTAGTAGGAAATATGGATGTATACAGAAGCTTTTATGTAGAACCTGGAAGTTGAAAGGTTAGAGGGAAGGCCCATTTGCCAAAAATAAGAGTGGAAGATGTGTAGTCAAAGTTGAAGGAAGTTTAACAAAGCTTAAGCTTGAAATATAGTGGGGAATGAACTGGAGATTAAGGGATCTAGACTCAGACAATTTGAATAAATCCTGATTCTTTTGCTTACTAACTCAATGAACTAGGATGAGTTATTTTTTATTCTGTACTGTATATCTGTCTTCTAGAAAAATATCAACCATTCTAAATATACACTTACTAAATGACTTATGAAGTTGGATTGATTCTGTTAGTGTTTATCCAGGCAGCTACTGTAGAAGAGAAGGACAGGGCAGTGGGAGATATTGGTAAGAAAGGGGTTGAAGTGATAAGTGATTATTATGAAATCTCAGCTGAATGGGTAAATCAAGATTCGAATGATAGGAAAGGTTAGAGAGGAGTCAAAGAATCAGAGGGTCCTATGAGGTCAGAGGGCAGATATACGAAGGAATCATGAGAAATCGTTTCTTCTAGGACAAGGTTCTGATGTGGGCATGAGAGTGGGAGGTTACAGTGAATTCAAGAAGCATGTAAAAAGAGAGAGACTAGAATGAAAGTTCTATGGATGTGGAAACTGCTTAGGGGGCTTTTGGTGGAACACTATGAGCCATGTGCCAAGAATTCTCAGTTGAGAGGGAGCGATTGGGAAGTTAGTAGTTTGCTGTTACCATGAGTAGGTAGGGATTGGATAGCTGGATGTCATGTGGAATTCATAGCAGCTGGAATTTTCACAAGATGGTAGAGGAATGATAGCCTGGAAGTTGCAGATTGAGGTAAATCAACATCTTCTCTTGCCCATGAGTTCTTGGGATATGAAAGAATGAGTATCTCCCAATTAAAAGAGTTTCAAAGGATTTAGTAAACTAAGGAAACCAAATTGCAGCTAAGGAGGGGAGGTGGAGACCATGATCCAGTAACAGAGCTAAGAGTGTAAAATATTAATTTATCTTGAAAGATTTTTAAGAGCACAAAGGAAAGTTTTCTGAAGGAGGAAAAGAGTAAGAAAAATCTACTTAATATGTAGAATTAACAACTGTATGGTAAAGACATGAATATGAGACAGGTAGATAATAAAGACTTATTTTGGACCATGACCCCAAATAACAGGAATATGAAGCGAAATGGATTTAATCTGCCACAAGATTTTTTTTTTTTTTTAATTAAAATCTACCCTCAACATGAGACACAAACTCATAACCCTAAGATCAAGAGTTGACTGCTCCTACCTATTGAACTCGCCAGGTACCCCAGTCTGGCACAAGATTTTCAAGGTAATCTTAGCCTGAGCCATCCAGTACAGTATCAGTAATCACCTGTGGTTATTTACACTTAAATTCATTACAAAAAAATTAAAAATTCAGTTCTCTAGTTGCAGTAGCCACACTTCACGTGCTCAAAACCACTTGTAGATAGTGGCTACAGTATTCAGGCGTGCAGGAACATTTCCATTATCCTAGAAAGTCCTGTTGGACAGCACTGATTTAAATAGAGTATGAGGAAAAGGGCAGGTAAAGAGCACCAGAAGTCAGGTTCCCTGGGTGGCTCAGTCAGTTGAATGTCCGACTCTTGGTTTTGGCTCAGGTCATAATCTCGTGGCTGTGGGGTCAAGCCCTGTGTTGGGCTCTGTGCTCAGTGCAGAGTCTGTTTCAGGTTCTCTCTCCCTCTCTCTCTCACTCAGGCTCTCTCTCAAATAAATAAGTAAACATGTTAAAAAAAAGAAAAAGAAAAAAAAGCACCAGAAGTCAATGACTGGGTGGAATCCCTGTTGGTTTGTAGCCTGGTTTCAGAGTTCTGACGCTAAGACAAAGCTTGGTAGTTCATTGCCTGTGTCCTCTGCTTGTGCAGTTTAGTCTGGTGTCTGTGGCATAGTGGTTATAATTGAGGCTGAGCGATTGACATTCAATTCCTAGATGTGGGTGGCTCAGAAAAAGCTTAAGGGCATGTCAGTCTACAGACTAAAGCATAAGTAAAAAATTTAAAAAACAGGTTCTTAGGCTAACATGATTTTAAATATCTGGTGCTGATTTTAATACAAATATAAAGTCAATTTGTTGTTGATTCTCTAATTATAATGGGATTGATTTATACTTTTGGTTTATTACTTTAAGATGGCCCAGCAGTCTGCAGGTGGACGTGACACTCGGTTTTTACGTGATGAAATTCGCCAACTCGAAAAACAGTTGGAGCAAAAAGATAGAGAATTGGAGGACATGGAAAAGGAATTAGAGAAAGAGAAGAAGGTTAATGAACAAGTAAGGCACACTTTCCTCAATGAATTTTAACTGATTGAGTTACCTAAAAATACCTGATTATACTTTTTATAGTGATAACTATCAATTTATATGTTTTATGTGAGAATTGATGTATACTTACTGCTAAGGCTTTATATGACTATTCATGTTGTCATCACATCTTTAAATCAAATTTCTTGTTTTCAGAAGTACCTTGCTTTGTGCAATAAATACTTACATGTAAAAAAATATAGTTTCTTAACAAGTTGTGTTAATGCCAGCATTTTATAAATCAATGTATATTTTAAAGTATGACATTTCATCTTTTATACAAATATAGTTAGTACTTTTTATGTTATTCCTTGCTATGTATAAAATAATTCATGCAGTAGTCACTTAAATTTAGTTTGAGGAAAAAAATTTTTCGCAGATGGTTTTGTTAATTCCTGTCAGAAAACAATGTTTCTTATTTTGCCTCACCTGTCAGTAAACTTACACAAATCTGCTGCCTAAGTGTTGTAACTGTCCCATCCCTGATTCCCAGAAGCTTTTTCTACCTTTTTGTCCTTTAGGTCAATGTCTTGTTATATCCTAATAATTTTATTTTGTCCATTGTTCTCTTAGAAATTTTAAGTAGTTCTCTTGGTAAATTTTAAGTAGATGTCAATGATTATAAGGTGTTGTTGCTGTTTTAAAGAATTTGTTATAAATTGATTTGTAAGGAAAAACATACCTTTTCTTTATGTATCTTTTTTTTTTAATATAATTTAGAAGACTCTTGTAAAAGTGATTTATCCATACAATTTTTGTGGTGAAAAAGTATGGATTGATGGCACCTAAAGGTTAGAAATAAGTTCTTAGAGGATTGTCTGTTTAGTTGACCCAATAAAACATAGCAGACTTATGGATTTCTTAATAATCACTGTGATATACAGTAATAGAATTGCTTGTTAGGGGTTTTCTGAACTGTTGGTTTTCTGAACTGTTCTGTGTAGCCCATACATTAATCAACTTTTTCTCATTCATACCATGTAACCTTAGCTAATCAGAACTACCTTGTCTATTCTTCTTAGACTACTATCTTTCTTCATAGGTACAAATGCAGAAAACTTGAATATATGGTCCATGTACTATTCCAATTGCTAGAGTCCTTGAGATGGAATATGAGTTGTTGGAAATTTCTTCTTTGCCCTTAACCAGTCATTCACTTTACTGAGAATTTATAGCTTGCCAGAAACTGTTAGGTTCTAGGAATACAGAGGTCAATGATACCCTGCTTCTTTATATTCATTGTCAATAAGAAATGTAATACAGAGGATATTCTGGGGAGGGATACCTAAATCAGTCTTGAGGTTCAGGAAGTAATTTATAAACTGAGACCTATAATAGGAGTTAGTCTGGCTAAGGGGTGGGGTATACATTCATGGTGGTTAAAGATAGGGCATTCTGGGCTGAAGACAAAGCGTTTGCTAAGATCTGGAGGGAAGAGATGGCATGGTGAGTTCAGGGAACTACAGTTACTCATTTTGGCTGAAATATAGGTAAAAATAGCAAGTGTAGAATACTTACTATGTGCCAGATATTTTATATGGACTAATTCATTATTCTTCATTTCATACTTACCATATGAGATAGGTAACATTTCCCCATGCTACAGATGAGGAAACTGAGACACAGGAGGGATAAGTAATTGTCCATGGTTACAGAAACAATAAGTGATAAAACCAGGATTTGAATCCAAATTTTTTCAGTGAGTTTATGCTCTAAACCACTGTACTATCCTGCCCTTATTGTTTAAACATTTGTGATCCTCTGGAGAGGTAAGCACAGGTTGATTCCTGAAATTCTGGGTCTTTTTCCTAAAAGGAGCCAATGAAAAATTTGAATAAAGAATATCATGATCAGATCTATACTTACGAAGTTTATTCAGCTTTACAGAGAATGGATTGAAGGGGACTAAGATGAGTAAGGAGACATTTGTGTTAATTCAGGCAGGAGCTGATGATGGGCTAATTAAAGGCATGATTCAAGGGATTAAGAGATATAAACACTTTAGAGATGTAGGTGTAATTGGATGTGGTGAATGACTGGTTGTCAGAGGAGAGGGAGGAATGGAGAGTTTTCTGCATTGGGCTGCTGGATAAGGAGATAGTGTCATTCATTCACTAAGTAGAGACACAAGAGGAGTTAGAAGGTGTGTAATTATTACTTCAGTTTTCACTTTTGTACATGTTGAGTTTGAGGTCACAGTGGGCGTATTGAAAAAGGAGAACTGGATTTGGAATTCATGAAAGACGCTGGGTGGATGATGAAGATTTGTGAATTAAGAGCATAGCTATGAAGCCATAGAAATGACTGTAAGGGAGATCTCTGAGAAATGTCTAAAGAAATAGGAAGAAGTACTTCAAGGAACAACACAAGAAAATACAAAAATCAGGAATGTAATGTTTGAAAAACTAAGGGAAAAGAGCATCAATAGTGCTAAATGCTTCAGTGTTAAGTTCTTCACATTTCTTGTCTTGTTAAAATTTTCCAATTCAAAACATAATGGGACTATTTCTTAATTCTCAGGTGACCATGTTGATGATGATAGTAGTAATAGGTAAACTCTTGAGATTTATAGCATTTTGCATTTTATTAATAAACTTTCTCTAAACCTCTCATTTTGAAAACTATCAAACCTTCATAAATATTGTAAGATAAGGAATAAATATTCATATGCTCTTCATATAGATGCACCAGTTGTCAAAACTTTGCCACATTTACTTTCTCTCTCCATCAGTATCTTTGTACACATATTTCTCTTCTTCTCTTTGCTGAGCCATTTGAGAGTTAACTGCAGATATCATGATACTGTACACTAAAATATTTAAGCATGTCTCTCTGAAAAAGAGGAGTATTCCCTAACATAACTGCTACATAACTACCATATGCAGGAAATTTAATATTTATTCAATACCCTTATATCTAGTCTGTAATTGTATTTTTTTTTCTGTTGGCCCAATACTGCCTTTCATAGTCCCTCGCCCAATATCCAACGTTCCATCAAGGATCACATACTGCATTTGCTTATTTATTATAGACATTTAACTATATTTTAATTGCAAGCCACTGAGAATTTTACTTTCTCCTTGAATAAGGGAGAAAAGTGAAAGGCCATAAGAAGGATGGGGTTTGGACAATGGATGAAAAAAAAATGTGATGATAGGTATAGTATTTGCCTGTTTTGAGAAACAAAAGAGTCACAAAGAAATCATTTATGTGAGGAAAAGAAAACACTCCATAGTTTTTTGTTACTTCATGCACTGAACGTTGTGCTAAGGACTTCATATACATCATACTTAATTTTTACGTCAACGTATGAGATGGGAAAATTGGATTTAAGAGATGGTAAATCACTTTTTCATACTCCACCAGAAATTGGTGGACAAAGAATATAAACCTGGGCCAGTTTGATTTCAGATTGCTTCTTTTTAACCATTATGTTGTGCTGCCTTATATTTCTAAGTAATTTAAATGCTCACTAGAGCACAGAGTATTCTAGCTCTGATATAGAAGAACTGCAGAATGTTAAAGGTCTTTGACAGAAAATTACTCATTAGGGTTTGGGGGTGGGGGGATAATGTGTGTGTTGTTTTGTTTCTGTATCCTTTGGTTAGAGTTTTGGTTTTAGTTTTTTTTTTGGGTTTTTTTTTTTTATTTCTTAGACTCAACCTGTTTTGTTTTCATAATCCTTAGATTTCACAAATTTTGGTTTGTTATTCATGTTTGATCAACATGATCAACTAAATCCTTAGTAGTTAATCATTCTCTACTTCATTGGAGAGAATTTAGAATTTAAATTGATCAGCTGAAAACCTAGTTTTATATTGAATTACTGCTGAACCTTATTTTTTTTTCTGTTTTAGTTGGCTCTTCGAAATGAGGAAGCAGAAAATGAAAACAGCAAATTAAGAAGAGAGGTTGGTAAAAAAATGTTAGTAGTTGTGGTAGTTCAACAAAGTTACCTATTAAAAATTTTTCATAAATTTATACTCTAACCAGAACTGGAATCTTCTAAGTAACTGGTGCTTTTAAGCTGCCTAATTTTGCGATATGAATTTGTCTCAGGGAAATAGAAAATAAATTGAAAGTTGAGGCCACTAAGTACTACATTCATCTCTTACTTTATGTGGGTAAATTTTGCTTTGTTTCATAAGCCATTCTTTGTTATTTTGCTAATTGGCTGAAAAACTGGATTTCTGTCTTCTCTTATTTTACCCAGTATTCTTTTAAATGTTTTGTTTCTCATGAAATCTTATAAGTTCTTTATTATTTGGTTCTTCTGAGCCAAATAATGTTTGTACATTGTTTATCCTTATAGAAGCTCTTATCTTTTTAACATAACCAAAATAATCTTTGTTTTGGTTGATAATTAATATTCTTGCTTTCATTGATTATCCAAAATAATATCTCCTTCTAAAATTTCTCTTTTTTAATTTCTAATTCTTAATTTTAATTATGGATTGCCTTTCTCATTTCTAATTATCTTTTTCCTGTTCTTTTCTGGAGAACAAACGTCTAAAGAAAAAGGTGAGAGTTTAGGGGTGGAGAGACCTTGGGAATTTAAAGATACGTTTTGAGATCAACTAGTTAGATGATGAAATTTTGTTTCTCTGCATAGTTTCTTGATATTGAATATTGTATTTGCTCTGCCTTCAGAATGAGCAACTTCGTCAGGATATTATTGACTATCAGAAACAAATAGATTCACAAAAAGAAACACTTTTATCAAGAAGAGGAGAAGACAGTGACTACCGATCACAATTGTCTAAAAAAAACTATGAACTTGTCCAGTATCTGGATGAAATTCAGGTAAAATAGAAGTCGGTTCAAGGCAATGATTCTTATAAAACTTCCATTTTATTATAATGTAAACCTAGTATCTGGTCCTACAGTTAACTTCTGTAGTAGAAATCTGCAACTATGCATTTGGAAACATGAAATAAATTGCATCTTTAAAGTTAATAAATCTTGCAAATTCATTCATTTCATATGTCTGTCTTGCGTATTGAGAAGAACTAAGCTTTTTAGATATAATTTTGTTGATAGTTAATTTGATTTCATTGGCCAAGAGCAATCACTACTACAGATCTCTAAAGAATTCTCTCTTTGCCAGCAGGTACTTATGACTCTATTTAATTTTAATTTATTTTAAATTACAGTTTCTTAGGTTAACCATAGTGTCTTTAACTTCATTAGACTTTAACAGAAGCTAATGAAAAAATTGAAGTTCAGAATCAAGAAATGAGAAAAAATCTAGAAGAGTCTGTACAGGAGATGGAAAAGATGACTGATGAGTATAATAGGATGAAAGCTATCGTCCATCAAACAGATAACATAATGGACCAATTAAAAAAAGAAAATGATCATTACCGGCTTCAAGTAAGAATTGCTGTTAGATTATCTCATTCACGCAGACTTCATATCATATCATTACTATTTATGTGAAACTAAAAAGTACTTTAACTTTCTAGGATATGAATTTTTGTCTTATGCTGTAATATATCCTTTACTGTAACATGTTGCCATGCTGATAGGTTTGTCCCTATGTGTTTCTCTAATGCCCTTATGCATACCTTGTAATTGATACCTGAATTAATGTGTAGATACGGGTCCTGGAAAACTCATAAATATGGGGAATTTCCTAATAAAAATGCCTAGAAGTCTTGTGGACCTGAAGTTAAGTTTTTTACTATAAAATAAATATGCTATAAATATCAGAAAACCAATACATTGTTCATGTTTTACTTGGTATTAAATTAGTGTAAAAAATAGAATAATACTCAAAAATATAATTCTCTAGTAATGACAGTTATGCATCTGTAATGATACAGAAACCACTAAATATCACCTCTAAATACAGAATTGCTCCAATAATGAATATGCATTGGTACTGTATACATACATATGTGTATGAATATGTATGCCGCATATGTGTAATGTGTGGGTAAATATGCATATATTGCACTATTTTGCAACGATTCTTGAAATAATTGTTGCCTTTTAGGTGCAGGAGCTTACAGATCTTCTGAAAGCAAAAAATGAAGAAGATGATCCAGTCATGGCTGCTGTCAACGCAAAAGTAGAAGAATGGAAGGTGCTTTTTTCAGTTGATCTAATGGGTTTTTCATTTGTATTTTTGATTTCAAAGTCTTAGTTTTCTTTAAAGGCCTTATGGTAGTTAGTGATGTTTTTATTAGGCAATTTTAAAGTGCATTAAATGTCCTAGTTAGAAAAGCACTAAGCTCTCTCTCCTGTGTAGTCCTTTAGCCTATTTGTAGTCTAAGTCTAAAACTTATTTGTCATCTAAAATAAATAATTCTAAGTAAAATATATTCACATAACTCATAGCTGCCATGTATTGTGTATATATAGTTCCTGGTTCAATTCCTTCAGACCAATACAACTATTAGTTTTCAGTGGGAATGGGAATAAAGAAAGGGACCTTTAGAATCATCTGAGAAGTTTTTCATAATATACCTTTCTTGCTTCTCTCCACTCTCCAACCCCAACCAAATTCTCTGACCTTACTGTGTCAGAAGCTAGGATTATGATGACTGTATATTTTGGAAAAAGTCTAAAACAATTCTGAATAAATCTAATTTTAAAAGCTATCACTTTTGTAGTCATTGTTTCTAACAGAGCTCATAAATCTTGTTGGCTCTTTGGATTTGTTTATCTGGGAAGTTCAGGTAACCTATATTTTAAACAAAAGCAGTAGCAGTGGCAATGATGCACTATCGAATCAATCAGGGGTCAGTACACTTTATAAGAAGTGCAGAGAGTAAATATTTTAGACCATCTGGTCTCTGGTGTAATTAAACTCTGTTATATAACATGAAGGCAGACATACACCATACATAAATGAATGAGCAAGGCTGTTTTGCAATGTAACTTGACGAAAACAAGCAGCAGACCAAATTTGACTGTTGATTGAGTCTACTGACCCCTGGGGAAAAAAAAAGTTTTTACATCCTATTTAATTTTGGGGAGAGAGATGGTAGTATATGTATTCTTCTGTACTTCATTTTCACTTAATATTTTTAAGAATTATTTATATCAGTATATACAGTATTGCTTTGGTTTTTTTTAGTGGCTTTGTAATTTTTCTTTGTAGATATTTATTTAATAGATAGCATATGGTGTGATATTTAATAGGTTACTGATGTTTGCTATTAGAAACAACGTTATAATGAATATCTTCATGTATTTGTTATTTTGCAAAGATGTAGATTAAATTGCTACAAGTTGTCATATATATCCAAATACATACCTCCAGTTTGACACTTGTCTTCGACTCTATGGTATTTTTTGCTATGAAATTTTTTTTTTTTTTTTGTATTTTGTAGTTTTTTTTTGTGACTTTTGAACTTTGTGTCATAATTAGTGTTCTGAGCATAAAGTTGTTTTCTCTATTTTCTTTTAGTACCTCCTAGTTTCATCTTTTACATTTAAGTCTTTGAAGCATATGTAATTAGTTTTAGCATGGAGAGGTATGGTTTCAGCAGACCTAGTCTGTTGTCCAAACATTATTTATTTAACATTTTATCTTTTTCCTACTGAAGTACAGTTTCATTTTTATTACATTTGACATGCTTGTTGGATTTGAATTTATTTTTAGACTCTCTGCTTTAAATTGATCAATCTATTTTCTAAACATGTGTCCTTGTTTTAGTTATTGTTATGTTTAAATATTTGAAAAAACCATTCATTTTTCAGTTTTTCGACACTTGTGAACATGTTTTTTCAATATGAATTTTAGAAATAGTTCTTGAAAATCTTATTTTATTAGCTCTGTGGTAAATTTATAAATTATAAGTTGATTTTGGTATTTGGTTCTTCTAGCAAAGAACACAAGACACCTTCATTCAGTGACATTTTAAGGTTTTCTCCATAAAAATTAATTGTACAAAACTTCCTGGTAGTTTCACGAAGGCATTTATAATTCTTATTTAGGAATGAGTTTTGAAAGCTTGAGATTGTTTAAAGATTGAATTTCTAAAACAGCAAAAATTATACTGTATATTTTTAAATCATTTCTTCTTTGAACTTAAGATTGTACACCCAAAAAGAACAATGATTATGCAAATAGTTGCTGTTACTTACTCACTTCAATGTGAATTTTATTTCCTGTATTTTCTTGCTAATGATATATATTAGAGTATTTGCTATAAGTAAAAAGTGATTTACTAATTTTCCTCTTATGTAACAGATCCTATGTTGTTTATATCTAGTTAATTTTGTCTTCTAAAGATGATGAAATTATTGAATATCAGCAAATGTTACATAACCTGAGGGAGAAATTGAAAAATGCCCAGCTTGATGCTGATAAAAGTAATGTTATGGCTCTACAACAGGTAAAACCTTTCAAAATTTGGTTTATTGAAGTAGACAATGTGTCTAACCTAGTGGCTTACACTATGGGGTATATAAATAGTCTTTTGAAGTCCAGTCACCAGAAACAATTAGAATTAAGTTTAGAGTCAGGAATAGAATTATTTTGTGTATTTTTCTATGTTGATTTAGATAATAGACACATTGTTTTGATTGGGAATTATTTAATAAGAAACTTAAAAACTTTTAGAAACAAGTATATCTTCATACACTGTTGTTAACATTTATTATATTATATGTTGGTGCTGAAATATCCTGTGTAATGGGAAAAAAGCTAAAAGTGTCGTTATAATTTGACTGTATTACATTAAATTTTATTTTTAGTACAAATATACTCATGTAGAAGTTATACTTCCGTTATCTGTGCTTTATAGTTATAGTCTGGAAGAAAGGGGGAAATTTGGGAAGTATTTGGAGGATAAGAACAATTGCAAGAGACAGTACTTTGAAAGAAGTACCACAGGGCAGAAGATAGAAATGGGTGGGTCATGAGGAAGGGTAACATGAAAGGAGTCAGAAGAAGCCATGAATATTAGAGAGTTCTGGAATTCCCTTTGCCAGGATGTTAGTTAGCTCTTATATCTATCTGTAAGTATTAGAGTGACATCAGTGTGTCTAACGTTGTGCAGTTGAGGTATACAAAGTAGTAAAGGACATAGTTTTGACCCAAAAAATATATATATAACATATGTATATTATATATATATATATAAACATAAGATCTACTTTTTTCCTTACGTTTAAATTGTATGTTAATATCCATGAAGAAATAATATGTAATGTTCAAAAATATTTTATAGGGTGTACAAGAACGAGATAGTCAAATTAAGATGCTCACTGAGCAAGTAGAACAATATACAAAAGAAATGGAAAAAAATACTTTCATTATTGAAGATTTGAAAAATGAGCTTCAAAGAAACAAAGGTAATTCAATGTTTAATAAGCATATAAAGTTAAACAAGACAGAGGACCATAGGGGATGGGAGGGGAAAAATGAAACAAGATGAAACCAGAGAGGGAGACAAACCTTAAGAGACTCTTGGTCTCAGGAAACAAAATGAGGGTTGCTGGAGGGGAGGAGGATGGGAGGGATGGGGTGGCTGGGTGATGGGCATTGGGGGAGGGTATGTGCTATGGTAAGTGCTTTGAATTGTATAAGACCGATGAATCACGGACCTGTACCCCTGAAACAAATAGTACATTTTATGTTAATAAAAAAATAAGCATACAAAGTTATTTTATGTACCATTCAATTTTTAAGTATTTTATTTTTATTAAATTATGTCAATAGATATATTATTGATTTTTTTGAATTTTATTGTTTTAAAAAATGACTATGTATATTAACTGTATATTATTAACTGCATATATTACTAGTGTTTAAATTTATTAGTGTTGGAGATACTTTCTGTAATTTTTCTGCCATGAAAATTACATTAACCTTTATTACCATCTTAGTTATATGAAAGAAATGAAAAATGACGATATAATTGAGTATAGTTATTTATCCCCTTTTTAAATAATTAACAAAGAATAGAATAAAATTTTGATCAATGTGGCAGCATTGTAGGTAGTTTTCAGAAGTCATTTGACTTGTCAGCATTTGAATGAACTGTACCCAATTTAATGTCTCATCTTATTCTCCCTACCCTGGGACATAGTACCTTGCCTAATACATCTGAACATAAGCCCCTAAAACATCAGTGGTCTTATATTTCCACAGCACTACATACTGTAGTTATAGCAGGACACATTAAGGCTAACTATTCATGACAAGTTCATGACATATTTAATGTAACTCTCACAAAAGAAAATAGCTAATGTGTGTGTGTAAGTGAAATAATGGTGGTGGTCGTTGGAGATGTGGTTGTAATTTAGTGAAGCAAAAGCCTCATTGAGGAGATACTTGAACACTTTTAGGAAGTGAGGTAGTAAGCCAAGCAGATGTCCCTAAACAGTGGGAATAAGTATAAAGGCATATATAGTATACATATATATACGTATCTCTATATACATATATATAGAGAGAGGCATATATAGTATAAAGTAGGAATATACCGAGTGTGTTGAAGAACAAAAAGAAGCCTTTGTGGCTGGAACAGTGGGCAGGTGGGGCAGTATTACATGATGAGATAGATCAGAGAGGTAACCAGGGGCCAGGTCATATAGCGACTTAACAATTCACCGTGAGGACTTTGGCTTTTATTTTAAGTGAGAAGAAGCACCAAAGAAAGTTTCACAAAGAAAGTGAAATAATTTGACTTAGACTGTGTCTGCAATAGATCATAGGAGTAGCAAGGACAGAAGCAGGCAAACCTATTAAGAGACTGTTGGAGTAATCTGAAGAGGTGCTGGTAGCTTAGAGTGTGTGGGTAGCAGTAGGGTTGTTGCAGTCAGTTCAGGATATATTTTGAAGGTGATGGAAACGCAATTTGCTAGCAGATCAGATGTAGGGTGTGAGAGAGTTACCAGAACTTTTGTTCTGAACACTGGGAAGGACTGTTTCCAGCAAGTTTAGAAATGATCAGGTACTTAGTTAAACAGGACATGTTAAGTTTGAGATGCTCATTACACATCTGAATGGAAATAATAAATAGGCACTTGTATATATAGAAGTCTGAGGTTTAGGATAACAGTCCAGTCTCAAGATTTAGATCTCAAGATTTATATATTTATATATATATATATTTATTTATATATCTCAAAATTTATATCTCAAGATATAAATTTGGGAACCATATGCCTAAAAATGGTAAATGACGTCCTGAAGCTGGCTGAGATCATCAAAGGAACAAATGTTAAGAAGAAAAATGCAAAGATTGAGCCCAGGGATGCTTTTACTTTAGAGGCTGAGGGGATGAAAAGAAGCAACCAAAGGAGGCTAGATGGGAGGAAAATCAGGAATGTGTGGGGTCCTGAAAAACCACATGAGGAATGTCATCAAGGAAGAGAATAAGCAATCATGTTCAGAGCTGTATTCAGTGCTGCTGATAAATCAAGATGAGCATTGAAAGTTAACCAGTGGATTTAGCATTGGTCACTTTTGGTTTAAGAGAAAATGGATAGTGATGACAGAACAATCTAGAGACTCCTTTGAGGAGGACTGTATAAAGGGAAGGAGAAAAATGGCGTAGTGACTTGAAGGGAAAGGGGCATGACAAAAACTATTTCTCTCCTTAAAATGGAAGAGATAATACTTCTGGGTGAAAAGAAAGATCCATTAAAGAAGAAAATTGACGCATCGATGAAGCAGGAGAGAGAGAGAACTGCTGGAGCAATATCCTTGAGAAGGCCTTGGGATGGCATCTAGTGTTCCAGTGGGGTAGTGGGTCTTAGGAACACAAAGAATCCATCCATAGTGACAGGAAGGGAGGTGGAGTGCATAGATACAGATGCAGGTGACTGGAGATGACCTGATGGTGAGAGCAGGTGGAGCTTCTGTACTGATTGCTTCTCTTTGCTCAGGAAACAAGAAAGTAAGGTTCTTAGCTGAAAGGATAGGGGAAGATGTGTTAGAAGTTTGAGGAGAGAGACGAAGAAAAGACAAAGTTATAAAATCGTCATCTGAAAGAGTGAACAGACTAGAAAAATGTAATATGATTGCTGAGCTAACGAGGCCCACTTGTTATACTTATTTCTATAAGTGTGTATTATGTATTTATTAGAATTACACTTTGACATGGTTTAAACTGTTTAAAAGGGTAACCGATACTGTGGGTTTTGCATATTCCAGCCACTAGGAGAAAAAGTGGCCATTGATCTCTTCTATCAGATAAGAAAGAGGTCTTGTCTAATGACATTTCAGTCAGTCCCTAGTCATAGATCCCTAAAGTCCACAGAAGGTATGGCTACTAGGAAATACTCTATACTTGAAATTAACTTGTAAATATGACAGCTAATGGTGTTTTCTTTCCATTGGTTAGGATTAGCTTTAGCTATCAGAACTAGAGATCTGAAAAATGGTGGCAAAATCAAGAGAGAAGCTTATTTTTCTCAATTTCTTAAAATTAAAAAAAAAAGTTTATTTTTCTCACTTGTGTGATAGTATAGAATTAGGCAATCCAGGGTGTTGCCCTCATCTGTCTCATCCAAAGTGGAACTTTACCCTCACATCTGCATCCCAAACAGCAAGATGGAGGAGGCAGGAAGAGACAAATGGCTCACACTAAAGGATAGGCAGGTAAATATACTGTGGCAGGCCACATGGAAGAAATGAGAGTGGGGGTCACTGGGGACACTTGAGCCTCTGACATGCTCCATCTAGGCTTTTCACTCCAGAAAACAGGGCCCATTTCTTATAAATGTGCATGCTTTCCCACACTAGCTCAATGCCTATACATAAGTACATGCTCTATAAATCACTGAACACTTTTGTTGGATAAGAATGATTTGTGTTGATAATGGGGATGCTATATTTTGGTCTAGCAACGGTTTGGTAAAAAAATATAAGTAGAGATTTTTTAGCTATTAAGACTAAGTTTAGCTGCAGGCAACAGAAAAAATCAAATGTAGCAGTGGTTTAGACAGGATAGAAATGTATCTTTCCATGATATAAATAAAGTTGAGGTGAATAGTTTGGGGTTGGTGTGATAAGCTGCCCAAATAATGGGATATCAGGCATCCTGTATCTTGCTGCCCTGCCTATCTCAGCATGTGGTATCCAGCTCATGTTCTCCATGTTTGAGTTCCAGACTTAATATCTGGATTCCATCTAGCAGGAAGGAGGAAAGAGAAAAGATTCACTCCTCTCCTTTAAAAACATTTCCTGAAATACAAGCTTGTCTGCTTGTATCCCATTGGTCACGTGACCACACCTAGCTGCTGGGGTGACTGGAAATTTAGTCTTTATTTCATGTGGCCGTGTGTCCAACCAAAATTGCATTCTTCTGTTACAGTGGACAAAGTTTGAACAGTAGGAACAGAGAGCGAGTGGTTTTTGCCACAATGATCATTCTTTGGAAAGCATTGTGTTTTGCGATCTTACATAATCCGACCTTTTTAAGCTTGTCCTGTCAATAAGATGAAAACAAATTTTATTTCTCAAATATAAAAAAATAACAAGAAAGAGACTTTTTAAGTGACATACCACCTTTCCTGCGTCTTGTATTGGAATCAGGGATTTAAAGGAATAAGTAATCCATTCAGTTAATTCGTGCGGTTTTGTTTTTGTTTTTGTTTCACTCTGTAGGCGCTTCAGCTCTTTCCCAGCAGACTCATTATAGGAAAATTCAGTCTAAGGTTCAGATGTTAGAAGAGAGAACTAAAGAGGCTGAGAGAGCAGCTGAACTGGCTGAGGCTGATGCTAGGGAAAAGGATAAAGAACTAGTTGAGACGCTAAAGCGATTAAAAGATTATGAATCGGTATGTATTTTTATCTCGTCGGTCAGGGAGCTTAGATTATTCTTGCCACTCACAGTTAGACTGTTCTGTGCCATTACCATTTGCCTTCAGAAACGTTCCAGAAGTGTTTTATGGTAAAGGTTATCTTGGTTGGTTCGTACTACCCCATTCAAACGTCAGAGCAGCATTTACTTTTCAGCCGGAGAATTGTTTTCTGGCCGCTTGATCCAAACCTTGTGCCCAGACCATCGGCTTTGTTGAGGCAACACGTTCAGTTTCTTTGTAAGTGGTGTCATTGTGCCAGCATTATAGATGTGACACCACTGGTTTATTTGCCAGAAGTTATTTCAGGGACAGTTTTGCTGCCTACTGTGCCAACACGCAGTACTTACTTTGTACTTTTTGTATTTTTAAATCTCATTACCACTCAGGCAACTAATGACTCGTATATTCTAATGCTATTACTGATTCACTCTTAGTATTCCTGTCCTATATTTTGTTAAGTGTTTTTAGTTTGTTTATTTGGGGGGTGGGTATGAAGCTCCCTGGAGATGGCATGAACATTTGCTTTATCTTCATAACCCCAGAATTACCTAGCATGGTCTTATAGACAGTCAACATTCACTAATTTTTTTTTTTTAATTTCTTTTCAGCGTAACAGTATTCCTTGTTTTTGCACCACACCCAGTGCTCCGTGCAGTCCGTGCCCTCCCTAATACCCACCACCTGGTTCCCCCAACCTCCCACCCCCCACCCCTTCAAAACGTTTAGGTTGTTTTCCGGAGTCCATAGTCTCTCATGGTTCACCTCCCCTTCCAATTTCCCTCAACATTCACTAATTTTATATTTATTTATTTATTTGTCTGTTTATCTGTTTATTTATTTTGAGAATGAGAGAGAGAGCGAGCGAGCAGGGTGGTGGTGGTGAAGAGGGAAAGAGAGAATCTTAAGCAGACTCCACACCCAGTGTGGAACTCGCTTTGGGCTTGATCTCACAACCTTCAGATCAGACCTGAGCCGAAACCAAGAGTCAGATGCTTAACCCACTGAACCCAGGCGCCCCTTGTTAAATGGTTTATATGTCATTCTCTGAGTCACTTTGTCATTAGGATGCTATACTGGGAAGTTCCAGCAGTTCCATTTTCCATCATATTACTAGATTTGTTTTTTAAAAGCACCATAAAAAGCACAGTTTCATGACACAAATCTTACATATATGTGTACTTCCCCTCATACTTAATAAGAAAATAAGTTTGATAATTTATTCAAATAAACTACATTATACTTAGACTGGATATTTTTCAGGGAATATATGGTTTAGAAGATGCTGTGATTGAAATAAAGAATTGTAAAAACCAAATTAAAATAAGAGATCGAGAGCTTGAAGTATTGACAAAGGAAATCAATAAACTTGAGTTGAAGATCAATGATTTCCTTGATGAAAATGAGGCTCTTAGGGAGCGTGTGGGTAAGTCATCCTTTACGATCCATAGTTTGATCAATCCTAATTGTCAAGTCATTTTTTATTTTTTTGTTCATGTATTATTATTTTTAAATAGTTGAGTGTACTTCCCCCCGCCCCCAAATAAACCCTTCTGTAAACATATTTAAAACAAAAGTGGAGCTGCTCTGATTGAAGTGGGACTAGGGATTTAATGGGTTTGGGATGTGGGTGGGCTGGCCTGGAGCACTGCTTTATTCAGTCTGGCATCTTTTCAAGTAATTGCTTATTTAAAAACTGCCTAAAAACAATTCCTTGTTTAAAAACTGAAAGTCTACTAAACTAATACTACATATTAGAAGTTAACTTCCCCCCTTCCTTTTTCTCAACAAAGTTAGGGTTTGTATGACCCATTTGGTTTGCAAAATACTCTCATTCAGATGAATTCATGAGGACATTTGGAAGTACTGGTTAAGTACTTTTATGATTTATGCTGCTTAAATTTAACTTTGGTTGAGTATTGTAAGGCTACTGTTGATTCTGAGAAGTAATTAGTAAATATAGCTTGAGAGTTTATTGATTTCAATAAATAGTTCATTTAGTGTTACTCATTTGCATATTGAATTATGACAGTCCTGCCGCCTCCTGACAGAACATGGAAGAAGAAGGAGGCACAAACAAGTCAGCTGCAAGAGAATGGTAGCAGGGGACGACAGTAGAAAAGACTGTCGCCCCGAACAACTCCTCAGTCTCATATTTATTAGAAAGTGGGTAACAACCAACAAAGCTGGAGTAGATTACACATTGACCATGAGTCTTGTAAATATGTAAGAAGAAAGGCGAAATATGTCTGGTTACGTAGTACATGACCTATAGTGAGCTAAGCCCAAACGAAAGGATTCTGTCTGTCTAACTGCTGATGCTCCGGGGAAGGGGAGATAACGGAAAAATGAAGCAGGCGGCGTTCGCCCTGAGCAAGCCAGGCATCCCCAGCTGCTGGGCTTCAAGGACGTATGGTCCTGTCCCCCAGAGGCCAATTGCCAGTACGTTTTTTTTTTAAGGCTTTATCTAAGCATGCTTGGTAACTAGTATAATTTCTCATAGGTTATATTTTAAGCAGTATGTAGTTCTGAGGGATGGTTACACAGTCCAATCTAAATTGCTACTTTGAAGTGAAAATAAAAATCTGAATATTGATTTCGTTATACTTGGTAAATACCAATTAATGCTTTCTTAGAGTTAAGTGATCATTTGTGAAAACTGATCTATAGGAAGGAAAAATAAAATTTTTATGAAGATGATTTATTTATGAAAACATACCTAAGTAGGACGCAGAAATCATGCCAATACCCCAAGTTAGCCTTCTGATCAACTTTACCTACCGGATCACAGCTGACTTCAAACTGGAAGTTGCTGAAGCTGACTGAGCCAATTAGATAGCTCCCACAAACACCAGATTTCGTATATTTTATTTTAAAAGATTTTATTTGAGAGAAAGAGAGAGAGAAAGAGCACGCACACCAGCAGTGAGAAGGACAGAGGGAGAAGCAATCTCCCTGCGGAGCCACGAGTCCAGTGTGGGCTCCATCCCAGGACCCTGAGATCATGACTTGAACTGAAGGCAGGTGCTTAATTAACTGACTGAGCCACCCAGATGTCCCTTTTGTATTTTAAAGCTTCCAGATCTTGTCTTATACTTGCTTAAGACAATCTTCATATCTACTTAGTTATAGTAAGTTAAGAGACAGGAAAAGTGGCGGCATCAGACTCATGTGGTAATACAGTTGATCCTGATATTAATAATGACTACTATGTCCCAGGCATTGAACTAAGTACCTTATACGGATTGATTTTTTAACACCTTGACAACAAGCCAAAGAAAGAAAGAAAGAAAAAGAAATGCAGTATTATTCCTACAACTTCGTTAATAATTGAAAGTGGGAATTGAGCGCAAGTCTTTTATTCCATAACTTCTATTTTGAATTAATACATTCTAGTACTTTCGTGACAATCTAACATGGAGAAGAAGACAGATCCTGATATATTTTGTCAGGGTTTCTATTAATAATTGTGATAAAATTATGTTGACTTATAAGGTTATAGTTCAAATATCTGGAAATTCTTGCACAAAAAGTACCTCATTCTTGAGTGATGCTGGCTGAATAAATTGTAACCATTTGGTTGATGATAACCAATTGCTTTGTGAATTTTTATAGCTCATTTGAATGTTGGTAAGTTTTTAATTATATTGCTTTTTATTTTAGGCCTCGAACCGAAGACAATGATTGATTTAACTGAATTTAGAAATAGTAAAAGCTTAAAACAGCAGCAGTACAGAGCTGAAAACCAGATTCTTTTGAAAGAGGCAAGTGTGATAGTCAATTAGTTATTTTCTGGTTGAACCAAAAGAAATACTAATAATTTGTACTTTATAGATTGAAAGTCTAGAGGAAGAACGACTGGATCTGAAAAAAAAAATTCGCCAGATGGCTCAAGAAAGAGGAAAAAGAGCTGCCGCTTCAGGTATATGCAGTTACTCCAAATCCTTGAAAGAATCATTGGAAAATGAATTGTCTGGAGCTGAAATTTTTTGTATCTTATATATATTATAATGGTTCTGCTGCAAGTTTAATAAATGAAATAATGGCCTGATGAAGAGTATTTAATTATCATTGATTTCTGTCCTTAATCTGAAACAGGCAAAAACAGAAAAAAACACCATGAAATAATTGAACAAAACTTCAGAATCATCGACTTTTGAAAACTTTACAGTATAGTCTTTTAATTCCCACACAATCCCAATATGCTATGATCAATAATGATGATATTTAGTAATTTCTATATTGGTATATGTTGCTGTTAATATCTTCCTTAAGCAGTACATTGAAAACTTTCTTTGTACATTATTTTTTATTAAGTGAAAGCAATGTTTCATTGAATAAAAATTAACATTTTTGTTTATCTTATTTGATGTCAAGGGAACAGTTGGTTAAGTTTTGTAATAGCAATTGTAGTGCCTTTTTCTAAGAAGACCATAGAGAAGGAATTTTTTTTAACTTCACCCAAGTCCACAAGTATTTGAATAATGAAGGGCTTTTTGTTTGTTGCTTTGTTCTGTTTTTGGTTTGTTTATTTTGATGTTTTTTAAATCATCACAGTCTCTATAATATATCAAAAAATTTCTAGAATGGCAAAACTTCCTAAATTGTTAATGTATTAGCCAGTTTACTCATTCATGATTCTTATCTATTTTATATGTCTCTAAACTACTTCAGTACTTACTATATTAAAGTATAGAATGTGTAAAGAATTAAAGAGAAGATAAAAGTCATATTAGTTTCTCATATTATTAATATTAAAAGTGAGCTAAATCAGGAGGTTGTATAGGCTACATGGGGATCAAGGATTTTGGAAATATTCTACCTTTTGTTTGAGTTAAAACTTGATTTTACTGGGATGCTTGGGTGGCTCAGTCGGTTGGGTGTCTGCCTTCAGCTCGGGTCATGATCCCAGGGTCCTGGGATTGAGTCCCGCATTGGGTTTCCTGCTCATCAGGGAGCCTGCTTCTCCCTCTGCCTGCTGCTCCCCCTGCTTCTGTGCTCACTCACTTTCTCTCTTTGACAAATATATGAATAAAATCTTTTTAAAAAGCCCTTGATTTTACTTTCTAAGAATTAGAATAATAAGAGAGTTACTTTATCTTTCTAATTTGTTAATTTTTTTATATGTAGGATTAACTGTTGAGGACCTGACCCTAACCGAAAACTTTTCTCAAGAAAATAGAATAGGAGAAAGGAAATTCGATTTTGCAAGCCTCAAAAATATGAGTGAAGCTCCATCGAAGGTAAACAGTGTTGTTACGGCAGAGAGAATAGAAGAAAAATGTTACTATTAGTGCTTTCATTTCTTCCCCAGTTACCTGAGTTTAGACATTGCTTCTTTTTATAGTTGTTAAATAACTTTTTTTTTTAAGTTTAAATAACCCGTTGATCCAAAGATTGATTAATGAGATTTTATTTGCTCTAAATACAGATTAGGAGTTCAGATAAAATAGAGCTGCCGCATAGGAGACCGTCATTTGGTTTTCCACAGTCATATCAGAATGAACCAGAGGAGAATGTCACCATAGGATCATTATCAAGAATGTTATCTGAATTTCAACATAGTGTAGAAAGTGAAGTGGATCCTTTTGTCTCTCTAACTAAACCTTCTTCATCTGTACAAGTAAAAGATAATAATTCACCTCCAGAAACCATTACAATAAAGGAGATTTTTAAAGCACCATGTCTACAATCTTTAAGAAATCTAGAATCATTAGTCAATAGCTTTAATAGGGAGAGGCATGAAGAAATAGATGACTACTTATACGCTCTTTCTGACTACTCTATGAAGAAAGTGTCAAGAAGCTGTCAGGCACTTGAGAAGACTAGTTTCACACAGAAAAGCAGTTCATCTTTACAGGCCTTATCAACAGCTTCAGACTTAATCCAGAAGTTATCACTTAGGCAGAAATCTGCAATATTTTGTGAACAAATTCATGATAATAGAGCTGACATGGATGAATCACAAGTAGCAACATCAGAAGATGAACAGGTTCATAACCAGATAAAATATGTTGATACCAGTTTGAAAGAAGATCTAAGAAAGAGTGAAGTGCCTTTGCAGACAGAGATTTTGAAAAGTAAACTTGATGTTAATCTTCCGGACCATGTGCCTATTACTACACAATCAAAATCATCTCAGGTAGATCCACTTGAAAATCTTATAGAACAGCTACGGAGAGAACTAGTATTTCTTAGATCTCAGGTGAGCTTTCCTCCAGATTCCGTTACTGAGATCACCTTTTGTATTAACTCTTTTTTTTTTAATGACTTCCTAACAAAATTCTCTAAGTAATAATTGTAATAAGAACTTTTTTATGCTTGCACATAACATAAATTTATACACATTTCTTAAAAATTTAAAAATGCAGCGAGTTTGACATGAAATCATTGACTTGCCTAATTTATTAATTATTCCTTTAGAATGAAGTCATAGCACAGGATTTATTGGTCAAGGAAGCACAGAATAGAAGTGCAGAAATAGAGCTTGAACGTCATAGAACCCAGGCAGAACAGGTAGTATGAAGGCAGACTATTAAAAGATGATTGTGGTACTAAAGACAAAAACTTTCATTATATTTCTTTGCCTTTTGCTGTGGGAGTGGGTAAAGGGAGAAAGTGGGAGCAAGACCACTAGCTGTTTTACCTTTTGGGTTTTATTGTTATTATTACTGTAATAGCTTATCTTTGGTGTGTTATAACTCAATTAGTCAAAATTTTTTAACTTGAAAACTATAGTGATATTTTGTTTAAAAAAATCAATCTTATTCTTTGTGTTCTATACAGAATGAATTTCTTTCAAGAGAACTAATTGAAAAGGAAAGAGATTTAGAAAGAGGTAGAACAATAATAACCAAATTTCAGAATAAATGTAAGTTATTACTGTTTCTTATTTTTCTGTACTTATTTATCCTATACCAAAAATTATGGATCTAGAAGGACTTTAAAACATTCTTATTTTCTAGTCTGTTTTAACTTTAATTACCTCCGTAATATATAAGCTTCAGTGTCTCTCATTCATGTATTTGGTTTACCTTGCTATATTCATTGTCAAAGTTATAATGGGAATTTTTTGTGGTGATCAATGAGTCCGTTTTTCTTTTTTGTTTAATGAACTTGGAGTTAAAAAATGAATTTAAAAGATGTTTAATGAAGGGAAGACAAAGCATGTTTATGATTTCTTTCAACAATGAAACATATATGCACATGATTTAAATAGGTGTATCATTGAATTCAACTAATCACACATTGGATTTATAGGTGATTTTTTTGCACATTTATTTACTTTGGCATTTCCAAATGGGTATTTTTTCTATATGTGATATGTTATTTGTATAGAGTAGTGTAAGTTGTGAAGAAGGTACTCATTGAATGAGAAAAATATGTCATTTTAGTAAAAGAATTAGCCGAAGAAAATAAGCAGCTGGAAGAAGGTATGAAAGAAATATTGCAAGCTATTAAGGAAATGCAAAAAGATCCTGATGTTAAAGGAGGAGAAACATCTCTAATCATCCCTAGTCTTGAAAGACTAGTTAATGTAAGTTTTTGCCACATAGGTTTTATTTTGTTGTTTCCTGCTTTAAAGATGTTGTTCAACTGTTCTCTGGCTTTCATTGTTTCTGGTGAGACATTTATAGTCATTCGAGTTACTGTTCACTGTTCCCCTGTTTGTTACATGTCGATTTATCAGGCTTTCGGAACTTCCTTTGTTACTTGGTTTTCATCGGCTTCACTATAGTGTGCATTGGTGTGTGTGTAGATATGTGTGTGCCTGCATATATTTGTATGTGTGTATGTTGTTTGGGGTTTGCTGAGTTTCTTCAGTCTGTTTACTTGTGCTAATCACTACAGTTGAAAAGTTTCCTCCTTTTTAGTTCTTCAGTTATTTCTTTTGTCCCATTGTCTCTGGGACTTCAGTGACACATATTAGATCTTTTGATAGTGTCCACAGGTTTTTGAGGCTTTTTTCATTTTTCCCCCTATCTTTTTTATATTTCCTCCTCCTGATTGGATAATTGCTATTTATCTTTTTTAAGATCACTGATACTTTACTCTAACGTCTCAATTCTTCCATTTAAAAGGTCAGCCTGGCAGAGTTTTTAACAGAATTTGGAGTTCCTTTTTGCTGGTTATTTTCTTTCTGGAATTCCTGTCTTTCCAGACTTTGGGCTTTGTCTCTGGTTTTCTTGGCCAGAAAGATGACAGGTCACTGCAATGGTAGATTGTCCCTTCCCTATAGCACCACCCTCCCCCAACATGCAAAATGCACTTGTCAGTGGTTCTGTCTTCCAAGTTTTAAGTCCTCTCCAAAATCTACTTTCTTTTGTTTATTTTCTAGAACCTTGTTAAGTGTGGGAAGGTAGTCTGGTAGGACCTTATGCCAGAAACCCAGAAGTGTAACAGGATGTAGTAGGAATATTGTAAATTCCTTAAGCATTCCTTAAGGAATGCTTAAGCATTGGTACAGGAAAAATATTAGCCACCAAATAATAGTCTATTTATATCTACTGTATAGAGATATGAGCATTTTACAGTATTGAGTATTACATAAACTTGAATAATATATACATTTTAAATTATTAATATTTAAATAAATTGTTTACATAATCTGAATATACTTAGCATATATTATTGCTTCCCAAATTTGTGCTTCCTAAGAAAATGTTATTTGTTGAATTGCTTTTTTTATGGTGAATTAGTCAGTAGTTGAACACTTGTTCTAAGCAGCACTGTATTGTAGCAGAGAGGAAGAGTGATACTGGTATGTTCAAAACTTCTTAGGCAGGAAGATCATTTTGACAAAATTTATAAGAACCATTTAATTCTCTTTATATGTTACTCATTTTTATGTTCCTTCTCCTGTTGGTGACTTTGTTTGCCTCTGCTGTTTTGTGTGTCTAAAATGATTCTTTATGCTTTTTCTGTGAACATCTTTCATCTATGATGCTACTCACTATTGATAGTGTATCTAACTCAAACTATTTTCCAAGGGAAACTCACATAGTGACCAAATACAAACAGAACAGATAGAGCAGGAAATTCTAACTTCTTCTGTTTCAGTTGAGTTTCTGGTCTTGCCAGGACCACTGTTTCTAGAGATTTCACCTGCTTCTATCCTCGGTTGTCATTCTTTTCTGATTGATATGCCCTGTCTGTAACTCACAAATGACCTAACAATTCCTGCTGTAAGAAATCTTCAGAATCAGTGACACTTTAGTTGAGATATTTCTTGATTATGTACTTCATTTCACTTTCTGTTGCCACAGGTTATTTTTCAGTACCTCTAATCACCCTTTAATCTCATTTTAAGAAAAGGGCACATAGACAACATGGTGCTTGTTCTCAGCAAGACAGCTGACAAGGCTACCTTGATGTCTGTCACAGTACCTCCTTCTACTTACTTCTGTCTTCCTGGTATCCCCTTTGAATTAGTATAATTTCTTATTCCATATGATCCCTGCCTCAGTCTCTTGAGGGTTAAAGCTTACTTCCATAAAACTTCTGCCTCAAGTTGACTGGATCACTAACCTTCTTTGTCTTTGCCTTGTTTTCTGAAGCTTTCTTTACTTTGCAGTTAGCAGTTTTGTTATATATAATTTCTTTAAAATGCAAATATATTTATATGTATGTACTCTGTCGATGTGTACTGGGGTGTATGTATAGTTATGTATGCCATTGTTGGCGAATTAGGATGAATGAAGCATTTTTGGTAATATTTTAATATTTGACATACTATTTTTGCTTATCCAGCCGTTTTGGATAATACTTTGTTACCATACTTTGCCTTTTTGTCATATATGCTTCAACTGTGTGGAGAGGAAGCAATGAAGAATTCACTTAATTAAATGTAGTAACTATTTCAGTCCTCTGATCATGCTTTAAATAAGGGTGCTGCATAGTTTCAAAGTATCTGCATATAAATTATCTCATTTTGACTACATAAAAACTTTCTAAAGTGGGCAGATGTGACATCATTTCCTCTTCTTTAGAGATAAGGAAACTAAGGTTTAAAGAATTTAAGTCACTTGCTGAGCTAGTAAGAGATTGGTTAAGATTTGAACCCTAATCCTCTTACTGCCTTCCAGTTGTTTTTCTAGTCCAGCAGTCTACTAAAATTAGCTAAATGTTAAATGTTATAGCGAGGTAATTACTATGCTTGGAATACTGATGTAAGTTAATCCAGAGTTTTATGAATTTAGATTCGCAAATAAGAAATGGTTTTGGCATATTTTGTAATTATGCCTGTCAGTGAAGAGTAAAATGCCTAAATGTGAATTTTATTTAAAAGGTAGTTTTTTTTCTTATTATGATTTTAGTATTTTGCTTCACACTTTTTCAATATAATCTAAATTTATTAGGCTATAGAATCAAAGAACGCAGAAGGAATCTTTGATGCTAATCTGCATTTGAAAGCCCAAGTTGACCAACTTACTGGAAGAAATGAAGAATTAAGGCAGGAGCTCAGGGAATCTCGGAAGGAGGCGATCAGTTATTCTCAGCAGTTGGCAAAAGCAAATTTAAAGGTGAGAATATGAATAAATAATAGAAAATGCTAAGCATTACTAACATAGTCTTAATATGAAACTTTTAATTTTCTTTTAAAAGACTGAGAAAATGCTTCTTGAATTAATTCAACATTAAGAAAACTCCTTTTTGGATTTTTCCTAAATAAGTGGGAAATAAGTACCTTTTATAATATAAAAGATACAAAAATTCTAAGTCTATACATAGGTGTTTCTAAATAAAATTTAAAGTATGGTTTAACTGATGTCTGGTAGGGCATTCATACATTTACTTTTTGAAAATACTCAGTAGGAAGAAAAAGTTACCGGCTCTTAAATTTGGCTTTGGTTTTGAGAGATGTGACTCTCATTTATGAACTGTTTGATTCCAGGTAGATCATCTTGAAAAAGAGATCATTCTTTTACGGCAATCAGAAGGATCAAATGTTGTTTTTAAAGGAGTGGACTTACCTGATGGGATAGCACCATCTAGTGCCAATATTATTAATTCTCAAAATGAATATTTAATACATATCTTACAGGTAGTAAAAATTTTGCATCTCAATAACAAAAGCTATTGATAGTATGTTTCTTCATATATTCATTTGAGTGTTCTTAGAATATTATCATTGAGATATATTTTTATTGGATTTTGATATTAAATGGAATATTATGAATGAAAGCAGTTTGTTCCATTCATCTGTATAAGAAGCATGCTGACATATTTTGTGCACATACGTGTCATGAAATATATGATTAACAGGTAGAATGACATGTAGCTAAGGTGGTAATGTATAAATAGAGGAGCCCTTTTATTTAGTGCTGGTTGGAAAAGCAATTCAAGTGAATAAAGTCTGATACAATTTTTAGTGAAATGATTAAATTGTTCCTTTTTTATTTTAACTACAAGAGAAAGTTTTTAAATCAAATTGTCTTTAATGTATTTCTTCCCTTTAAACTTGTGTTGGTTAATTCATGAGTAAATTAGAAAGGGTAGTGCTTGCCCTGGGTTTGTCGGTTTTGCTGCCTATATTGTGGTCATTATGAATGGCCTAATGAGAGATACTTTTCATTATTTCATTTGAAGTGTGAATGCCCGTAACATCATGTTCATTTGAAATATAATTACGAAAATGTGTTTGGAATGAATGAAAATATGTTTTTGATTATTAGCACTACTGTTTCCATCTCCTAGATGATCCCTTTGTGAATATACCTGAGTGATGATTACTAAATACTACTTGTTTTTGTATTTGAAAAATGTTTTTGTACTTGTATATTTGAAAAACATTGCTTTTTTTCATCTTTATATAAAAAAAAAATGAAAGGCATTTTGGCAGATTAGAGAGCACCAATTGGGGATCTGAAAACCTGTTCATAGCAAAACATGTACTAAAAAAAAAACCAAAACAAAACATGTACTTGGACTCCCAATCCCCTAAGAGTGATAGATGTAGCCAAGGCCTTTGGAGCCATGCAAGACTAACTTTTTAAGTGTTGGATTTGCATGTGTATAAGGCACCTGACACCAGGATTGCCATATGTGCTCAGCAGTGGTTACCAAGTGTAGTTTTATGAGCTTTTTAAAGTTGAGTTAATCTTTCTAAGTCCCTTTCTTTGTCTATAAAATGAAGTAATTGCAAAGAGTTGTTTGAATGGAGGCATGAACGGGTATGTTCACAAAAAGTATGTGAGGCTGAGTGACTAGAGGAAGTTCATAACCACTGGATCTGATCATTTATGTGGGTACTGAAATTATCAAATATGATACAAATAATTTTACCAGTTTTATAGTACTTCTCTTTATACATATTGCCTCCTTTAATATGCCTTAAACTAAGATGTTCCGTATATTATAGAAATTACCTGTGCTGCTAATGAAGTGGATAACTATATTCTCTTTTATATATTTTTCTATAACCTTGTCAAAGTATGAATTTATACTTTCCAATTTAAAATATATTCTGATTCTTTTTGCATTCTTATTTCTCAACCAATTTTTAGGAACTAGAATGTAAAGAAAATAAATTAAAGATCTTAGAAGATTCTCTTGAAGACTATAACAGAAAATTTGCAGTAATTCGTCATCAGCAAAGCTTATTATATAAAGAATATCTAAGGTATAAGTGTTAGCAAAACTTTTGTAATATATGAATATTTTGCAAATGTCCTGGCACATGAACATTTTGTAAATGTCAGCAGCTAGCATCATTCTTCATCATTACTGTCATCATTATTGATATATTTTCATTGGTAACTAATATTTTCTCCTTATCTCTGCTATTTCATCTATATCAACCAAATAATTTTCTTACAAGTCGTTAGAATACCAGATTAACGGTGATTTAAATACGAAGTGTAATTATTATGTGATCTAACAAGAAACCCAAAGCTAATTATAGGGTAGGCCACGTTTAAGGGTTGTCATTATTTTTTGTTACAGTTTATAAAATAGATGCAGGAGTTCAAGGAAGAGGAAACCATGCCCACTGTAGAAGAGACATATTTTTTTTTTCCACACAACTTTCTATTTTTAGTTTAAAAATTTTTCTCCAGAACCTTCTAACATAGCAGACTTTGACTCAGGTCACATTAGCCAGAATTGGGCTAATGAGCTATCCAAGTCATATGTTCAAGTCTCAACCATTCAGTGGCAAAGAGAGTGGTGCCATTATAATTTGTTTATGCCAGCCAGATTGTAGGTGACTGTAGAATGTCTCTCAGGTAAGGAACAGTGTCTTACACACCTTCATTTAAATCAAATGATTACTACTGTTGTTTATATTCTAAGTATTTTGCAACTGGTTAACCCTCAAGTTTTAAGAGTAGGGTCAGAATATTGAGAACTGATTTCCAGAATTAGTTTGGAGTGTTGATTATTTTCCTATTTGTTTTCTGTTTTTAATAAAATGTTGTAAGATTCAGCTTCATTTGTTCTACTGTAACAGTTGTAGAGTTGTGACTCATGGAATAATGAAAGTAACTTGATAGATAAAATAATTTCTTTATACTGCATTTATTTAATAAAAATAGAACTTCCAGGCTAAATCCTTGTCAAATGGAATTTTGAGATACTCTCTTACCAGATACCAGGAGCTGTGATGCCTCTTATTTTCCTGTAGTTAAGTATTTTATTAGGTTTTATTATATTGTCATTTTTATTTTTTTGGAAGTGAAAAGGAGGCCTGGAAAATAGAATCTGAAACAGTAAAAGAGGAAAAGAAAAAACTAGAGGATCAAATCCAACAAGATGCTATAAAAGTAAAAGAATATAATGTAAGTAAAACTCTTTTAAAATCAGTGTACAATATTGTACCAACTAAGATAGCTACATTCAACAAGTAATATAAATGTGTCTTTGTGCAGAATTTGCTCAGTGCTCTTCAGATGGATTCAGATGAAATGAAAAAAACAATTTCAGAAAATAGTAGAAAAATCACAGTCCTGCAAGTGAATGAAAAGTCACTCATAAGACAGTATACTACTTTAGTAGAAATGGAGCGACAGCTTAGGAAAGAAAATGGGAAACAGAAGAATGAATTGATAGCAATGGAAGCTGAAGTTGGTGAAAAAATTGGACGTTTGCAACGATTTAAGGTACATCTGATTTTTTTTTTTTTTTTTTTGCTCTATAAAAACTTTGAAATATGAGGAAGAGAGGATAATATAATGAACAGCCATCTCCTGGATTAATACTTAACATTTATTAACATTCTGCATTATTGCTTCATCTGTTCCTTGTAGGAATAAATTGCAGACATTTCTTCCCTTAGTATTTTAGTGTGCATTTCTAAAAAACAAAGCCTTTTTTTGTTTATATAACACTAACTTTATCACATCTAACAAAAGGGACAATAATTGCCTTACATTATCTAATGTCCAGGCCATATTCACATTTCCTCAGTTGTTCCAGGATCCAGTCAAGGACCCTGCATTATATTTATATGCTATATGTCAGTAAGTCTTTAATATTCATAGAATCTCCTGGGTTTTGTTTTCCTCTGTGAAAATGTTGAAAATTTACCTTTTTTTTTTTTTTTTTGTAATTTTGCTTATTCTTCTATTCATTGTATTTACTAAAAGCTTTGAAGCCTTGGATATGTCAGATTAAACATTATTGATAAGAATACTCCATCCAAAGTTGAGAGGCAATGTGGGGGGCTTAGGGGGTAGGAAAGGAATGAATGAAACAAGATGAGATCAGGAGGGAGACAAACCATAAGAGACTCTTAATCTCACAAAACAAACTGAGGGTTGCCGGGGGGGGGGGGGGGGGGTAGGGAGAGGGTGGTTGTGTTATGGACATTGGGGAAGGTATGTGCTATGGGGAGTGCTGTGAAGTGTAAACCTGGCGATTCACAGACCTGTACCCCTGGGGCTAATAATACATTATATATTAATAAAAAAATTAAAACATTAAAAAAAATAAAAAGAATACTCCATCCATAATCCATTGTACTTTAATACCCTATGTTGCATCACTTCAAGAGATGGAATGTCTGGTAGTCCCATGTTTCATGCATGATTATTGTCTTAAGGGGCAAATAGCCATATATTTCTATTAATAAGTGACTTAGTTAACTGGTGATATTTTGGTACCATGCAAATAACCAGTTGTTTGCCAGGCTTTAGGATCCACTGATGATTGTTGTTATCTGACTCAGTTATTTCATTAGGAGTTGCAAAAATTACTTTCTAGTTATATTGTTTTCTACATGTATTATCCAATAGTCTTTTGTAAAATAAAGAGCTTTTCCTCATTAGTCCAGCATATTCAGTTATCTTAAAGTATAGTCCTACTAGAAAGACAAGATAAAAGCTTCATTCTTTCTTTTGAATGACTAGTCTTCAGAAATCAGAGTTGGTGTACTCTGCTTCTACCTGTTTGCCTGACTTCCCCAGCTTTCTGTTCCTTCAGTATCATTACAGACTCACACACTTAGTTGTTGTTTGTTAGTCTTAAGTGTGGCCAGTGGGAATTCTTAGTAAAGCCAGCTCTCATTTCCTTTTGATGAGAATCCAGTAGTCTTTGAGCCAAGCTTCAAATGTTGGTTTGTTTTCTGGCACAAGATGTTCAGGATTTACCTTATGTGCTTTTATCCAGATTTGAAATAAACCATTGTGCTAAAGAACCCTGGTTCTTTTTAGTGGGAAAGGCATTTAGATACCAAAAACTGGTCACTAGATGTTACTGTTCTTGAAGTTTCATTGCTACTGGTCCCCTTCAGTGGACAAATTGGGAAAACATGTGTATATTTAAACCATAAGTTCATATTGTTATCTCCAATTCAGATTTAATATAGTAGGGTTACGAAATGGTATGGAGCTGTTATTAACTTTGATTTAGTACTCATATTTCCTTTTTCTTATGTGGAAATCGGTTATTAACATTAAAATAATTGCTCTATCCTATAGTATTCACACATTAATTTGAAGATAATCTTGCATCGGTATTAACAACAGCAGCAGCAGTGTTACCAAATTTAGTTTAGAATTTCTTTATAGTTCTTATTTTCTTTAGAATATCTTTCAATAGGATGTATAGTCAAGGTAATCTATTCTACAGTAACTTGAAATAATTTTCTTTGTGTGGTTATGCTATAAATTTGCTATATAAGTTAGGCTCATTTGTTTTGCATTTGTCTTCAAACTCGGAGGGTACTTTTGTTTTCTTTTTTTAATTTGATTTGAATATATAAAACATTTGCATGTTTCAAACATATAGTCAGAGAAATCTTACTTCTGTCTCTATACTTTTGACTCCATTCTGCCCTCCCTGCTCTATATAACTGATTATCCTTTTAATGATTGCATACTCTGTATACTCTTTTACACCTGTGTTACATCTTGTCTTAGATAGCCTATTTTAAGACAAGGTGCGTTATGTCTTAAAAGATGTAATGCATAGGGCACCTGGGTGGCTCAGTGGGTTAAAGCCCCTGCCTTCGGCTCAGGTCATGATCTCAGAGTCCTGAGATCAAGCCCCACATCAGGCTCTCTGTTCAGCAGGGAGCCTGCTTCCTCCTCTCTCTCTGCCTGCCTCTCTGCCTACTTGTGATCTCTGTGTATCAAATAAATAAATAAAATCTTTTTTAAAAAAAAGATGTAATAAATCTTGTCTTAGATAGCCTATTTTAAGCATGTACATTTTGAGTTTACATGTCCAAATTTACATAGGATCATGTAAACACAAAAGAATTCAAAGTAGAATTAAAATGAAATTGAGTTCCTTACTATTCACTTTTAAAAATAGTAATAGGTGAAATTGTCATGCTAGCAAACATTGTCAATGTGATCTTAAAGCTGACCCCTGATGTAGAAAGGAACTTACTGAATAATGAAAGCTATTTTTATTTGGACATGTAATAAGGAAACTTTGAGTCTTAAGAAATGTTCTTGTTTTTATTTTTGTGTTTTTCTTGGAGTATTGCACATATAGCTAGTGCATGGGGTAGAAAGGAAAAAAGAACTAGAATGCTCTTCTCCTTAACCTGATTGTTCAACCTGTATTTGGGGCCTGGTGCATGACAACTGGAAAGCCAAAATTGGGTATTTTTAGGGAATTGGAAATCGGAAACTCCTCCCCATCCAAAGAAATTGTGAAACCAAACTCCAAGGGTATGGTAGAATAATGTGTACTTATGTAGATGGAAAAGAAAAGCTGTCAAAATGAGATGTGAAGCGCAATTAATGAATATTTTTCGCTCATTACTGTACTTCAGAAGAAATTTTAACAGTAAATTCTTTATCTTCCTCACTTTATAAATTTGGTTATTCCTTACACTACTTCATCAACTTACTTTAGAGAGAGATAAAAGTTCAGATTACTTCTTCTTAGTATTAATAGTGTCTTGGTATTGTGACTTTTTATAGTTGTATAGCTGAGTAGAACATGAAACAAGTAACTGAAAGTCTTTCATATTATTTATTAGAGATAGCTATGATTGAGAGAAATTTTTTTCTCATCAAGTATTGTTTGCTTCATGTGAACAAAAGATTTTCTCTTATTACAAAGCTACTTTGTGTAACTGTAATAAGGAGAAATAGCTATCATAATGTGGTGATGCTAATTTTACCACTCAGCTAACTAAAGGCAAATTTTTTTTAATCTTACAAAATTTAGAAAAGCCATCCAGGGATATACTCTGAGTGATATATTTTCTTGCTCTTTTGTATGGTGCTTTTCTGAAATCAATTGAATTTTGTTTTATTGCGATAGTTATGAAGGAATTCCCTTTATTTTTATTATTTAAACTCTCTAAATAATATTATTTCTTATAGGAAACAAAATAACTATTTTAAATTTTTAATACATGAGAAATCTTTTTAAAAAAAAAATGATTCTAAAATGTGTGCTGCTTTTAGATGTATTGTCTTATGCTTCACCAGAAAAAAATACACTAACTTAACTCAGTGTATCCTTATTTACACAGGAGATGGCCATTTTCAAGATCGCAGCTCTCCAAAAAGTTATAGATAATAGTGTTTCTTTGTCTGAACTAGAATTGGCCAATAAACAATACAATGAGTTGACTGCAAAGTACAGGGATATCTTGCAAAAAGATAATATGCTGGTTCAAAGAACAAATAAATTGGAACATTTAGAGGTAAGTTTATGTGGTCCTTGAACCTTGTACTATTAGCTGTTTTTCTTGGGTGGTGGTACCGGTATGTGCAGAATGACTTCCAGATGATTTCAATCCTTCCTTGGATGACAATCCTTCCTTAGTCCACTTGCATAATTTTATTGAATCAAGCCTCTTTTTTCCAGTCACTTAAAAAAGAAAAAGACAAGCATGAACCAAATAGGGAAATTATAACCAAAAGACGAAGAATCATTAAGTACCCACCCCTTTCTCTTCCCCTAATCCCAGTGCAAATTATTTTCTCATAGTCCTTGGCTTATTATGTTCCTTGGGATGATGTAGCCAAGAATGGCTCTTCCTGGACCATGGATGAGCTCTGGAAGTTCCCATCCTTTCTTATTGTACTGATAAGAAAAATGGGATAAGGTATCATAAGTTTCTTTCAAATAATATGTGAATCTGGCCCAGAGTCCTTTTTAGTTCTCTTCTAGCCACTTGACTTCCATACCTTTAACAGTAGGCAAAACCAGCTCCTGATTTTTTCATCTTCTTCTTCAAAAATGAGAGCTTATGTGCTTGCTTTGGCAGCACATATACTAAAAAAAAATAAATAAAAAATAAGAGCTTATGTCTTTTGACTTACTCTCTTTTGTGATCCTCTCCTAGGACAGGAGTGAGGTCTAATTTTGAGGCTTTTTAGATTGTACTTGTGTAGGGAGACACAATCAATAGAACACCCAAATGTCATTAACAGCTTTGAATGACTCCTACAAAAGTATCTGAGTTATTTACTAATACTAACTATAAGTAATCACGATCAGTTTACTTTTTACTATTTTTGCTAATGAGAGATTATTATGTTAATTTTTATAGAAAATTTGAATATTTAGGTGTGGTAATAATTTATTTTACTTTTTCCCCATTTTTCATGTCCTTTCCCTCTTCCTCTGAAGCATTTGAAAATCCAGTATAGCAATGTGTTAGGTAGGTTAACACAGCAATAAGTAATTTTTAACGTTTACTTATTTTTGCAAAGAATAGTTTTTGTCTTCCTTTAAAATTAAAAAAAAAAAAATTGTATTTGAATTATATCCCTTCCTCTCCTTCCCGCATCTTGATTATAATTATGAATATATATTTATCCCTATTGGCAATGTCTTAATTTTATTCTTTATTATGTGTATTGTGTGTAGCCATTACTCCTATCCCTATCTCCCATATTACCTCCTCCTTACTACCACTGTAGTGATTATTCTAAACATGAACCTGACCATGCAATGCCCCGCTTCAAACCTATCAACAGCTGCTAGTCACTTAAACAGTAAAAATCAAATTTCTTTCATGATTAGGCCCCACTTAACTCATGTCATCTCCTGTGATGCTCTAAGTACTTTTACAAGTTAGGTTTTTGACATTGAACTACTAGTTTTCTGGAACACAGTGTTTTTCCCTATATATGTTCTTTCATACCTGCTGTTTCCTTGTCTAGGAGCTCTCCCCCCTCTCTCAGCTTATGTGCTCAGTGAATTTCTGTTCATGCTTAAAACTTTGTTCACACATTATCTTTTTTTTTTTTTCCAGAAACATCTTTCTTTATTGAATAAAGTTCCTCTGTTTCTATTAGTTCTCTTATACGTAGTTCTGCTCTTTATATCACATCATATTGTGAGTGTTGATCGTCTGCATCCCCAGCTGGAATATAAGCTTCTTGAGTCAGGAACTCTACTTATTTCATTTTTGTGTGTTTAGTGCCTCCTGTTTGGCACACAGTTAAACCTAATAAATGTTGACCTTGAGAGAGTGATTAATGGTGTAGAGCCATGGTGCAAAGGCCATCAGATGTGCTGATTGGGAAATCATTGATGCCTGTGAAGAGTGAAGTTCTTGAGAGTAAAGGTGATGAAAATCAAATTTCAGAATATAGAGTGGGTGATAAGGAAATGCAAAAAATGAATGGCTGATAAAGCAATAGAAAAACTAGAAATTTGATGACAGAAGAAAAGAGAAGTAGATACGGGCTGAGGTAGAATCGAGAGGAAGATTTGTTTTATCAACTTTTTTTTTTCTTTTAAGTAAAGGAGACCAGTGAAGTTTCAGGGGAGAGGGAAAGAAAATTTAGAACAAATAGGGAGAGAATGATTGAAGATTGGAGAGGAGGGTGGTAAAAGTGTGCCTTTGCTGCCAAGGCAGGGGAGTGAGAATAGGATCTGGAACAAGACCGAAGTTCTCCAAGAAAGGAAGTGGGGGGAAACGTTCTGGCCACGGGCACAGGGAGAGGAGAATGGGAATTCTGGATACACCTTGCCTGGATCGTGGTTGATATATTCAGCTGGATCGTGGTTGATATATTCAGCTATATATCCCCTCAACCACATCTCACGAAAATGACTAGGAGGAGGAACACCCAACAGAGGAGAAATTCAGAGACCATGCCCTCTGCCACAGAATTATTGGATATGGAAATAAACTGTATGTCCATAGGGACTTATGAAAGGGAATTCAAGGTAATAATTACCCAGGCAATGGCTAGGTTGGAGAAAACCATTAGTGGCAACATAGAATCTCTAAGGGTGGAAATGAGAGCCAATCTGACAGAAGTTAAAAATGCTATCAATGAGATCCAATCTAATCTAAATACTCTAACAGCTAGGGTAACCAAGGCAGAAGATAGAATTAGTGATATAGAAGACAGACTGATAAAAAAGAAGGATCAGGAGGAGGTCTGGAACATATAGCTTATAAGTCGTGAAAACAGAATTAAGGAAATAAATGATGCCATGAAACGTTCCGACATCAGAATTACTGGGATCCCCAAGGGGGCGGAGAAAGAGAGAAGACTAGAAGATATAGTTGAACAAATTCTGGATGAAAATTTCCCCAATCTGGGGAATGAAACAAGTGTTCATGCCTAGAGGCAGAAAGGACACCCTGCAAGATCAATGAATCTAGAAAGACCTCCAGACATTTAATTGTGGAAATTCACAAATCATAATTTTAGACAAGAGATCCTAAGGGCACCTAGGGGGAAGAGATTCCTTATGTACAGAGGAAGGTCCATCACAATAATGCCAGACCTGTCCACAGAAACCTGGCAAGCTAGAAAGGGCTGGCAAGACATAATCAGGACACTAAATGAGAAGAACATGCAGCCAAGAATACTTTATCCAGCAAGGCTGACATTCAATATGGATGGAGAGATAAAGAGCTTCCAGAACTGGCAAGGTTTAAAAGAGTATGTGACCACTGAGCCGGCACTACAAGAAATATTGAGGGGGGTTCTATAAAAGAAGAAAGAACTGAAGAGTGACATAGAATAGAAATTCACAGAGACAATCTATAGAACCAAGGACTTCACAGGCAACATGATGTCAATAAAATCTTTGAATAATCACTCTCAACATGAATGGCCTAAATGCTCTCATAAAACGGCACAGCGTTGCAGACTGGATAAAACAACAAGTGTTTTATCTAGTGACAAACAAAAAGTGACATGTGCTGTCTAGAGACACATTTTGAACCTAAAGATACATCCAGACTGAAAGTGAAGGATGGAGATCCATCTTTCATGCCAACGGGTCTCAAAAGAAAGCTGGGGTAGTGATTCTCATATCAGATAAACTAGATTTTAAGCCAAAGGCTGTAGTCAAAGATACAGAAGGACACTACATCATTCTTAAAGGGTCTATTCACCAAGAAGATCTAACAATTGTAAATATTTATGCCCCCAATATGGGAGCAACCAACTATGTAGAGCTAACTGTTAACCAAAATAAAGAGTTATATTGATGGGGTGCCTGAGTGGCTCAGTTGGTTAAGCCTCTGCCTTCGGCTCAGGTCACGATCCCAGGATCTTGGGATCAAGCCCTGCATTGGGCTCTCTGCTCAGCGGGGAGCCTGCTTCCTCCTCTCTCTCTCTCTGCCTGCCTCTCTGCCTACTTGTAATCTCTGTCTGTCAAATAAGTAAATAAAATTTTTTTAAAAAAGAGTTATATTGATATGAATACACTAATTGTGAGGAATCTTAACGTGCCACTCTCAGTAACAGATCATCCAAGCAGAAAAATCAATAAAGAAACAAGAGCTTCAAATAACACATTGGACCAGATGGACCTCATAGATACATACAGAACATTCCACCCTAAAACAACAGAATACTCATTCTTCTCGAGTGCACATGGGACTTTCTCCAGAATAGACTACATACTGGGTCACAAATCAGGTCTCAACCAATACCAAAAGATTGAGATTATTCCCTGCATATTCTTAGACCACAATGCTTTGAAACTGGAACTCAACCACAAGAAGAAGTTTGGAAGGAATTCAAACACTTAGAAGCTAAAGACCATCCTCCTGAAAAATGTTTTGATCAACCAGGAAATCAAAAGGAACTTAAACAATTCATGGAAACCAATGAGAATAAAGACACATCGGTCCAAAACCTATGGGATACGGCAAAGGCGGTCCTAATACATATACATATCAATACAAGCCTCATTCAAAAAAAATTGAAAAATCCCAAGTACACCAGCTCTCTTTACACCTTAAAGAACTGGAAAATCAACAACAAATTAAGCCAACCCCAGCACAAGAAGGGAAGTAATCAAGGTTAGAGCAGAGATCAATGAGATAGAAACTAGAGATACAGAAGGACACATCAATGAAAGTAGAAGCTGGTTCTTTGAAAGAATCAATAAGATTGATAAACCATTGGCCAAACTAATCCAAAAGAAAACAGAGAGGACCCAAATTAATAAACTTATGAATGAAAGTGGAGAGATCATAACTAACACCAAGGAAATAGAAACAATCACCAGAAATTATTATCAACAGTTATATACCAATAAGTTAAGCAAATTAGATGAAATGGATGCATTCCTGGAAGCCTATAAACTTCCAAAACTGAATCAGGAAGAAATTGACCACCTGAATAGACCAGTACCTAGTAATAAGATTGAAGCAGTGATCAAAAACTTCCCAAAAAAAACAAGGGCCCAGGACCTGATGGATTTCCTGGGGAATTCTATCAAACATTCGAAAAAGAAAGAATCCTTATTTTCCTGAAGCTGTTTTAAAAAAAAAAAAAAAGAAAGAAAGAAACAGAAGGAAAACTTCCAGACTCCTTCTATGAAGCCACCATTAAACCCTGATCCCCAAACCAGGTGAAGACCCCATCAGAAAGGAGAATTTCAGACCAATATCCCTGATGAATATGGGTGCCAAGATCCTCAACAAGATCCTAGCTAACAGGATCCAACAGTACATGAAAAAGATTATCTACCATGACCAGGTGGGATTTATCCATGGGATGCAAGGGTGGTTTAACATTCGCAAATCAATTGATGTAATAGAACAAATCAGTAAGAGAAGAGGGAAGAACCACATGGTCCTCTCAACAGATGCAGAAAAAGCATTTGACAAATACAGCATCCTTTCCTGATTAAAACTCTTCAAAGTACAGGGATAGAGGGAACATGCCTCAACTTCATAAAATCCATCTATGAAAAACCCATAGCGAATATCATTCTCAATGGAGAAAAGCTGAGAGCCTTCCCACTGAGATCAGGAACATGACAAGGATGCCCACTCTTCCCACTGTTATTCAACATAGTACTAGAAGTCCTAGCAACAGCAATCAGACAACAAAAAGAAATAAAAGGTATTCAAAATGGCAAAGAAGAAGTCAAACTCTCTCTCTTCGCAGATGACAGGATACTTTATATGGAAAACCCAAAAGACTCCACCCCCAAACTAATAGAATTCATACAGCAATTCAGTAATGTGGCAGGATACAAAATCAATACACAGAAATCACTTGCTTTCTCATACACTAACAATGAAACTGTAGAAAGGGAAATTAGAGTATCGATTCTATTTACTATAGCACAAAGAACCATAAGATACCTGGGAATAAACCTAATCAAAGAGGTAAAGGATCTGTACTCGAGGAACTATATAACACTCATGAAAAAACTGAAGAAGACACAGAAAGATTGAAAAGCATTCCATGCTTATGGATTGGAAGAATAAACATTGTTAAAATGTCTATACTGCCTAGAGCAATCTATGCTTTCAGTGCCATCCTGATCAAAATTCCACAGGCGTTTTTCAAAGTGCTAGAACAAACAGTCCTATAATTTGTATGGAACCAGAAAAGACTCCAAATTGCTAAGGAAATGTTGAAAAAGAATAACAAAACTGGGGACATCACATTGTTTGATTTCAAGCTTTACTACAAGCTGTGATCACCAAGACAGCATGGTACTGGCACAAAAACAGACACAGAGACTAGTGGAACAGAGAGTCCAGATATGGACTGCAACCCTATAGTCAAATTATCTTCGACAGGGGCGCCTGGGTGGCTCAGTGGGTTAAAGCCTCTGCCTTCAGCTCAGGTCATGATCCTAGTGTCCTGGGATCGAGCCCCGCATCGGGCTCTCTGCTCAATGGGGAGCCTGCATCCTCCTCTCTCTCTCTGCCTGCCTCTCTGCCTGCTTGTGATCTCTGTCTGTCAAATAAATAAATAAAATCTTAAAAAAATATATATTCGACAAAGTAGGAAAAAATACCCAGTGGAAAAAAGACAGTCTCTTTAATAAATGGTGCTGGGAAAATTGGACAGCTATATATAGAAGAATGAAACTTGACCATTCTCTTACACCATACACAAAGATAAATTGGAAATGGGTAAAAGGCCAATGTAAGGCAGGAATCTATCAAAATCCTAGAGGAGAACATAGGCAGTAACCTCTTTGACATCGGCCACAGCAACTTCTTTCAAGGCGTGTGCCTCCAAAGGCAAAGGAAACAGAAGCAAAAATGAACTTTTGGGACTTCATCAAGATGAAAAGCTTCTGCACAGCAATGGAAACAGTCAACAAAACAAAGAGGCAACCCTTGGAATGGGAGAAGATATTCGCAAATGACACTACAGACAAAGGGCTGATACCCAAGGTCTATCAAGAACTCCTCAAACTCAACACTCAAAAAAACAGATAATCATGTCAAAAAATGGGCAGAAGACATGAACAGACACTTCTCTAAAGAAGACATACAAATGGCTATCAGACACATGAAAAAATGTTCATCATCATTAGCCATCAGGGAGATTCAAATCAAAACCAATTGAGATACCACCTTCCACCATTTAGAATGGCCAAAATCAACAAAACAGTAAACAGCAAGTGTTGGAGAGGATGTGGAGAAAAGGGAACCCTCTTACACTGTTGGTGGGAATGCAAGTTGGTGGAGCCAACTTTGGAAAACTGTGTGGAGATTTCTTAAGAAATTAAAAATAGAGCTACCCTCTGACCCTGTAATTGCACTACTGGGTATTTATTCCAAAGATACAGATGTAGTGAAAAGAAGGGGCATCTGTACCCCAATATTCATAGGAGCAATGGCCACAATCACCAAACTTTGCGAATAGCCAGAATGCCCTTCAACAGACGAATGGATAAAGAAGATATGGTCCATATGTACAATGGATATTATGCCTCCATCAGAAAAGATGAATACCCAACTTTTGTATCGATATGGACGGGACTGTAAGAGATTATGCTGAGTGAAATAAGTCAAGCAGAGAGAGTCATTTATCGTGTGATTTCACTTACTTGTGGAGCATAAGGAATAATATCATGGAGGACATTAGGAGAAGGAAAGGAAAAGTGAATTCGGGGAAATCGGAGGGGAAGACGAAGCATGAGAGACTGTGGGCTCTTACAAACTGAGGGTTTTAGAGGGGAAGGATGTAGGTGGATAGGTGAGCCTGGTGGTCGGTATTAAGGAGGGCACGTATTGCCTGGAGCACTGGGTGTGATGCATAAACAATGAATCTTGGAACACTGAAAAAATAAAATTTTTTTAAAAAGCAAAAAAAAAAAAAAAAAAAAGGAAGTAAGAGGAAAAAGGGTAGAAAGATGTTACAAAACACTAATCCCTATTTTGTTGTTTTCCTGTGTATTTATAGGACCTAGACCAGGTTGTAATTATGCCTGTTACCAGAAAGTCATGTTTTATTCCCTTATCTTGCCTTTCTTCTTATTATAACATCTCTTTTAAAGAAAACCTCATTATCCTGTTTTACATTCTTCTTAGCACATATTACCTGACATTATATTATATATTGGCTCCTTACCAACTACGCACCCCCTCCCCCACCAAAACACAAGTTCTAGGATAGCATTTGTTTATCATTAAAGTCCAGGGCATAGAATACCTGACATACAGTAAGCATTTTGTTTGTTATAACAAAAAATGAGCATATTAAATTTGTATGCCAACTCCTACATTTATGTGTCCAGCCTGACTTCTCAGTGCTGCAATGGAATTACCTACTTTACAACTCCTGTTTCAAGGGGATCTTAAATTTAACATATCCCAAATAATCTCCTGATGTCTGTCTTTCTCCCAGTCTTTTCTGTTTCAATAGGTGCTACTATTACCTACTCAGGGAAGATACCTTAGAGTTGCTTTCTAGTCATTTCTCTCCCCTGTCATTTTAATATCCCAAATAAAATTCATTCATATCTGTCCTTTTTTCTCCCATCTTCACTGCTGGGACCCTATTCATCAGAACTTTGCGGTATCTTCCTAATTTCTGATTTCCCTTTGCACTCTTTATATATTCTTTACATTGCCTTCAGAATGATTATTTAAAACTTCCTCCTTAAAATCTTTAACTTGTTTCCTATTATATATTAAGTTAAATTCCAGTTCCTTAACTTGACATACCATGCCTGGCCCTGTTATCTCTCCCCTTTTACATCATAGCACTCTTCACTTTTGCTGACGCCCCAGACTCAGTCCTGCATCAGAGCATCTGGATTTGTTTGTGCATCAGCTCTTTCCCTGGCTGGTTTCTTTTCGAGACTGGCTCCTTCTAATACCTTAGCTTTCTGCTTAAATACCACCTCTTCAGGAGTTAATACCTTCTTCAACTGCTTTATCTTGATTTGATTTCTTTTGTTTTTCTCTGGGTTCATACTCTGTATCTTTCTAGATCTTTACTTTTTTCTTTTTTCAAAGATTTTATTTATTCATTTGACAGAGAAAGAGACACAGCGAGAGAGGGAACACAAGCAGGGGGAGTGTGAGAGGCAGGCTTTCCACCGAGCAGGGAGCCCAATGAGGGGCTCTATCCCAGGACCCTGGGATCATGACCTGAGCCCAAGGCAGCTGCCCAACCAACTGAGCCACCCAGGCGCCCCTAGATCTTTGCATTTTTTTAAATTTAATTTTTTTTTTTTTGTTAGTATTCCAAAATTCATTGTTTATGCAGCACACCCAGTGCTCCATGCAATGTGTGCCCTCCGTAATACCCACCACCAGACTCAACCACCCCCCAACCCCTCCCCTCTGAAACCCTCAGTTTGTTTCTCAGATCTTTACATTTTTAATGATTGTTTTGTTTGCTTACCTGTTCACTGCTGCCTTCCACACCCTCCCCAGCTCCTGCCACACAAACGTACCCACAGACTCCAAATGGTGAGGCCTGTGAAGGCCAAAATTTTATGTTTCTTTTTACCGTAGACATGCAGCACCTCACTGCTAGCATGCTAGGGATGCTCAGTAACTATTTGGGTGAGAAAGGGACGTGAGCAACCTTCATTGTGAAGGTTGTGAAATTCTAAGTATTCCAGCTGGGCAAAATGCACACAGCAGAAACTAATGCTCAGAAGCCACAGATCGGATACACAAGAGATTTTGATGATTATTTTAAAATATTATTTTCTATATGTATGTGTGTGTGTGTGTGTGTGTGTGTTCGTATGTATATATTACATGTAGGGGAGCTCCTAATTTTGTTAAAAAATTTTAGATTGTGAGTTTAAGGAGATATTATATAAAGCAATATCACTGCTATGGTATTAGTCTGAATTACAATGTAGTTTCTCAGTGATGTTTGTTTTATTCAGTGTGAAAATGCATCCCTAAAAGAACAAATGGAGTCTATAAATAAAGAACTGGAGATTACCAAGGAAAAGCTTTACACTATCGAACAAGCCTGGGAGCAAGAAACTAAAGTAGGTAAGTATGAGGACTCTGATAATATAAAGTAATGAAGACCTAATAATGAATATTTTTTTTATAGTTCCTTTTCTATATCAGGTGAAAAGGAAGTATTTTGATAAAAATGAACTATGCTTTAACAGTTTAATTTAGCACGCAGTTGATGAGTAATATCCTGTGCTAATCTCTACCAAAATTTGGTTTTTAGTTATTTAATTAGATTTGTTCCAAGTGAAATCATATATGTTAAAAAATTATGTCTAAGCATTAGCTATTTTGAACAATTTAACAAATCAAGATTGGTGATAATTTTTAAATACCTGTATCTTGGTGGTAGTGTGTGGAATTTTCCACTGTATGTTAAAGTACTATTGGGAATGCATCATTTGATAGATTTAAGTTAAAAGGTCACCATAAAACATCAAAAAAATTTGCAGAGAATTTATATAGCCCTAGTTTGACTATTATTATTTTTTAGATCACTTTATACATGTTTATGTGAGCACTGGGTATTGTGTGGAAGTGTTGAATCACTATATTATACCCCTGAAACTAATATTACACTGTGTGTTAACTAACTGGAATTTAAATAAAAACTTAAATAAAGTATAAGTTTGACTCTAATGGAAAAAAAATATATACTTTAACTGTATTTAACATTGTATAGTATATTCACACAGTATCTTACTCTTTCAGTGATTAAATCACTAGGTCTTCTTATTTTTCTGTTGCTTATGGTACTGTAGTGAACATATTCACGTATATCTAACATAGATATTACTGTCTCACAAGATCTTAAAATCTTTGTGGCTTCTGCTAGGGTTTTCCGTATCAGTTTTTCAAATGGTTATCCTAGTTCATGGCACTTAAATAATTTTTTATCTTACTAGCATTGTGCTTTATAAGTTTCACATAAATTTGCTCCTTTGGATAAAGTGTTTTCATATGTTTTCTAATGCACTTAGAGCTCTAATGCTGTTCAAGGTTTCTGTTATGAAACAGAGCTATTTTTTTTTCTTAATTAGCAATTGGGACATGTACTTTAGTGAAGGCTAACATTGGGCCTAACATTATCTAAAATAAGCTACTTTTAGAAATGCAGTCTTTTTAATTCATTAAGAGATTGAAAGTGAATTGACTTTCATGTAGCTTCCACATGAAAGAAGTTATCTTATATCCTAAGATATAAAAAAAGGTATTACATACAATTGTGGTAAGTTCTCTGTACCTTTTACCTTATCCCTCTTTAATAAGTGTTGGATTTCCTATAGAAATTCCTAAATTTCTATGAGGAATAATTTTTACGATCACTTGACTGATGAAGAATATAAGTTCCAGAGAGATGAAATGGGATAGACAGTATCCAAACATGAATAGAGCTAAGGCTGGAATCTAGGTCTGTCATAATTCATAAGGCTCTTGTGTTTTCCACTGAACCATGTTATTACTGCATCCTTGTCTATAATGGCTAAAATATTTGGGATATGATTTTGATAATAGCTTGAGATTGACTTAGTATTGTTGTATATAGGAAATGAATCGAACATGGATAAGGCAAAGAAATCAATAACCAACAGTGAAATTCTTTCTATTTCCAAAAAAATCACTATGCTGGAGATGAAGGAATTAAATGAAAGGCAGCGGGCTGAACACTCTCAAAAAATGTATGAACATGTCAGGACTTCATTAAAGCAAATGGAAGAACGTAATTTTGAATTGGAAACCAAATTTGCTGAGGTTTGATACAATTTTTATCACGTAATAAGAGTAAGAATTAGTCATGTTAGACATATGTCCATGTCTGTTAGACATTGTATTTTGTGGGAGACTAGTTTGTACTTCTGAAGTAACAATATAGTGCTTGTGTTCCATGTAATATGTAAATAAAAGATGTATTTTTAAATCTGAAATGTTTAATAAGAAAGCATGTATTTCTGTGAATGAGTTCTTTTTTCTCAGCAGTCATTACATTAGAGTTAATGCAAAAAGGTATTATTTGCTTAATAACAATGTTGCCTTCCACTATCATCAGTTCATTTAACAAGTATCTATTGAGTGCCTATCACATGCTAGATACTGTATGGGGGCTAGTGTTAGGACAGGAAACAGAATAGACAGTAATCTCTACTCTCAGGACTTTACATTTTAATAGTAAGTTTTAGACTTTTTTGATATGGTCAGAAATATTAAATTGGATGGCAATAAATACAGTTTGCAAATATTCAACAATTAATGATGAAAAAGAACTCGTGTAATGTTTACTTTGAGAAATAGTATGTATTTTAAACCTGCCATTTGTTTATTTTAACTGAGTCACTAAATATATATTAAGAAGATTTTACTAACTCATATTTATAGATAATATAAGTGAAGTAAAGTATAATGTGTATACCACATTTCAAAGAAATTTAAGAAAATCAGGGATTCAAATATAAGACTTTGAGTTGTCTAATATAAATGAGTTTTGGTGGGTTGGTATATAACCAGAGTTGCTATAATCTGTTCCTCACTCTTTCTCTTTACCCTCTTTAATCTATTCTTAGTATTTCATCACACCTAATTCAGTATGACTTGACTAATGCCAAGTAAAGAGAATAGCAGTATGGATGGTAAAAGCTAAATTGAAAGGGAAAACCTCACCCAAAACTAATAAACCTGAACATTTTTTGTTACTTTTTCTTAGCTTACCAAAATCAATTTGGAAGCACAGAAGGTGGAACAGATGTTAAGAGATGAATTAGCTGATAGTGTGAGCAAGACAGTAAGTGATGCTGATAGGCAACGGATTCTAGAATTAGAGAAGAGTGAAATGGAACTAAAAGTTGAAGTGTCAAAGTAAGTTCATGTAAACTTTTCAGTTATTAGATGTGTCTACTCTAATTTGTCTTTAAGAAACCCAGTTACAGTAGTTTGGGATAATACTCTTCTTGGAATTGATACTGATTGTCATTATTTTTCTTTTTTTTTTAAGAACAAGATTACATAAGATTAAAAAGATTAATTTTTAACAGGCATAAATGATAATACTAAAGAGGAAATAATGTCCCAAGATTCATATTTCTCATAGTCCAGGAATAGTAGTGCAGGAAGAACTGAACTTGGAATTCAGACCCTATGCTGCCCAGTTCTTCCACATAGTGATATTTTTTTGGAGGAAAGTGTGATGGTCATTTAATTTATTTAAACTTAAGTTTCTTATATCTGATAAAGGGTTATCCAAAATATATAAAGAAATTATACAACTTAACACCAAAATACAAATAATCTAATTAAAAATGGGCAGAAGAAATTAACAGGCATTTCTCTACAGAAGCCATCCAGATGGCCCGTAGACACATGAAAAGATGCTCAGCATCACTTATCATCCAGGAAATGCAAATCAAAGCTACAGTGAAATGCAAATCAAACCACAAAAAACAAGTATTGGTGAGGATGTGGAAAAAAAGGAACCCTCTTGCACTGTTGGTGGGAATGCAAATGGTGGAAAGCAGTATGGAGGTTCTTCAAAAAGTTAGAAGTAGAACTACCCTATGATTCAGTGATAGCACTACTAGGTATTTACTCCAGAAATACAAAAACACTAATTCAGAGGAATACATGCACCTCCATGTTTATAACAACATTATTTACAATAGCCGAATTATGGAAGCAGCCCATTTTTTATTCATTGATAAATGAATGGAGAAAGAAGTGGTATGTGAAGTAGTATTCCAGTATTCCAATCATTGAAATATTATTCAGCCATAAAAAATTGCCATCTTGCCGTTTGCAACAACAAGGACAGAGCTAGAGAGTATAATGCTTAGCAAGATAAGTCAGTCACGGGAAGACGAATACCATATGATTTCAGTCATTTGTGGGACTTAAGATACAAAACAAATGAGCAAAAGAAGAAAAAAAGAGAAAGACAAACCCAGAAACAGACTCTTAACTATAGAGAGCAACTGATGGTTGCCAGAGGGGAGTTGGGGGGGTGGGGTCGGTTAAATAAGTGATGAGGATTAAAGAGAGCTTGTGATGAACATTGGGTGTTGTATGAAGTGTTGAATCACTGTTTGTACACCTGAAACTAGGATAACACTGTATGTTAGCTATAGTGGAATAAAATACAATAACATAAATATAAACAAAATAAAAGCAAAATTAATATATTAAGAAATTGCCACATTAAACAACCACTACCAGATCAATTAGCAGCCATCAACACTAAGGGAAAACCCTCCACCAACAAAAAGATTATGGCTCGTTGAGAGCTCAGATGATGGTTGGCATTTTTTAGCAGTAAAATATATTATTTAATTTTATTTAATTTTTAATTTTAAATTATCTAATATTTTATTTAATTTTATTTAATATTTATTTTATTTAATAAAATATAAATAAAATATTTCTTTAGAGAGAGTATGAGCGGGGGGTGGGGGCAGATAGAGAAGAACAGAGATCTCAAGGGGACCCCTCATTGAGCGTGGAGCCCAATGTGGGACTCAATCTTATGACCATGATCAGATCATGATCTGATCAGATCAGATCATGATCTGAGCTGAAATTAAGAGTCAAAGATTTAACCAATGAGCTTCCCAGGCACCCCTGCAATAAAATATTTTTTAGTTATAAGAAATAGAATAGATTTTAGTCTACTTTTCTATAAGATTGCTATAAAGGTATGAAAAATTCAGATTTTGCTTCAGTTTGCATTTATTGAATAGTATGTATTGTGCTAGGTATTAAACATATATTAACTCATGTAATTATGCTTAATAATCCTAAAGTAATATTGTGATTTTTATTTTACATGTGGAAATCGTTTATTCACTTGGAACACAAAATATATGTAAGGAATAAATACTGTGTGCCAAGTAGATGCTGTGTACTCGTTCTCCTGGGTAATTTTTGTCAATTCAGTAGAAAGGTAATAGGAGTCATAAGTTGATATGTCAAGTACAAATAATTATTTATAAAAAGGGTTTTATGGCTTGGCCATGATAAAGTTATTTTTTGGAGCCTTAATAGCCCTTTGGGAATATCTGTTATTCTCAGCCCCTTTCACTATGGAAAATTCCATTTTGTATTCTTCCTCTTACCTCATCAACCTCTCCTTTTGAAATAAACTAACTTTATAATTATTCATTTTATTATATTTTAATTTTTAAAACTTATGTAACTGGCAGTGTGACTTTCTAATCAATGTGAGGAAACCTGACTTATCTTTCACAGTGAACTAAAATTATTCTTGCCCAGAGTAAAATGCATTTTACTTTACCTCTGTGCTCTTATAATAGTAGTCTTATAGGAAATTCATTATTTACTATCACATTTCCCCCATTTTTTAAATTGTAGTAACCATATAATCTCTCTTTTTCACATTTCTTTTTTTTTTAAGATTTTATTTGAAAGAGAAAGAGCACAAACAGTAGGGAGGGACAGAGAGAGAAGCAGACAGTCCCTGCTAACCGGGGGTGGGGGGTGGGGGGGCAAGACCCCAAGACCTGAACCAAAGGCAGACATGTAACCGACTGAGCCACCCAAGCACACCCCTCTTTTTCACATTTCTGATAGCTTGTAAATTAAAACATATATTAATCTATCTAGGGAACCCAGGAATTTTAAATTCTGTATTCTTAACTATACAATTATGTCAAATAAACCTACTCAATACCTTACTCTAACTCTGCCAAACTAGGATAATAAGTGCTGTATATGTATGTATATGTATACTTTGAGATAATTTACTTTAAAATTTCTCAGAACATTTTATACAATACTATGTATTATGAATTTTCAGGGGAGAGGGATGTTGGGAATGGAGTTATATTTTAACAGAGCATGTGTTAACCTCTCCTGGAATTGTATTTCATGAAATAGCTGAGGAAATTTTGCTTTAGTTTTGATATTAAGATGCTGGAAATTAGTGGCTTTTCCAAGAGTCTGGAAATATAAAATACTGATATTTACTTAGAAAATGTATCTAATTGTTCCTAAAGTATCTTTTCACGTCCTAGACTGAGAGAGATTTCTGATATTGCCAAAAGACAAGTTGAAATTCTGAATGCACAGCAGCAGTCCAGGGAAAAAGAAATAGAGTCTGTCAGAATGCAACTGTTAGACTATCAGGTAGGTACAGTATTGGCTCTTCTAAACAGACTTTTTCTTTTTACTGAATTCGCATTAGATATTGGCTGATTTTACAGTTTTAATCAGAGAATATATCAGACAGAAGCTCCTATGCTTGTTCATTGTAACCTGATTAGAAAAACTCTTTAATTTAAAATATCATTCATGATACAGAAAAGCATTTAAATACCTACAAATACATTGTGCTGGTTGCTAATCAAAGTTGAGACCTGAGGAGAAATAGGTAAGTCTTTGATAACAATATTTTCTCTTGTATTAATATGTAGCTTTTCACACACATATTCTCCCATTATAAATTTTTTAGGATAAAAAAAATTTTCCACATTAGTGTTATACCAATATTGTTATTTACATATGGGAGTTGAAAAAATCAGTAAAATGCCAACTGTTATTTAAAGTTAGAAGCCATATTTGGATTTAAAATATGTTCTGTGGTTTTTTTAACAAGCTTTGATAATTAAAATTTAATTAAAGCTAGGCTAGATTTTTATAGGATCTCATGTACCACACTTCTTAAAATTTTATTTAGTAAGCTGTGTTTTTAAATCCATGATAAGTGTCATTAGAAGAACTTGAAACTGACTCTGTAAATATATACTTTTTTATGTTAGGCGCAATCTGATGAAAAGGCACTGATTGCCAAGTTGCATCAACACATCGTCTCCCTTCAAATTAGTGAGGCCACTGCTCTTGGTAGGTTGGAGTCAGTTACATCTAAACTGCAGAAGACAGAGGCCTGTAATTTGCGCTTAGAGCAGAAACTTGATGAAAAAGAACAGGCTCTCTATTACGCCCGTTTGGAAGGGAGAAACCGGGCAAAACATCTGCGCCAAACAATTCAGTCTCTACGACGACAGTTTAGTGGAGCTTTACCCTTGGCACAACAGGAAAAATTCTCTAAAACAATGATTCAATTACAAAATGACAAACTGAAGATAATGCAAGAGATGAAAAAATCTCAACAAGAGCAGAGAAATATGGAGAACAAAACAATGGAAATGGAGTTAAAGTTAAAGGGCCTGGAAGAGTTAATAAGCACTCTAAAGGATGCCAGGGGAGCCCAAAAGGTAAAACATGGACTTTCAATTCAGTGTTTCCAAAGGAGTTACGTAGTAATTTTAAGTTCTTAATGTGTAGCTATCTGAAAAATGCTTACTAAATGGCAAAAATTCCAGTTATGTTATTAATGTCGATTTTGTAAGTTAAAAGTTTTGGCTTTTTAAATGTCTATTTGTAAGAATAAAATAGACTCTTCCAAATAATAGTTTTGGTAGAAAGGCTTAGATTGTTTACTATTGAAGAACTTTAAACACTCTAGAAAAGTTTATATGTATTAATTAAATAGTAATTTTAGTTATTTGTAAACATATAGAAGCATTTGAAGAATGTTATATTAAGATCACACATATTTTTTAGAAGAGTATGAAAATTCTAAATGAATTTTACCTGTGCCTCAACAAAGGATAATTTTTATCTTATTATAGAATATATATTAATTTCAGTTAAAATTATTAGGATCAATGGAGAAATATTTAAATAGGTAGTGTACCTATTATTTGTAAATGTTTAGGTAATCAATTGGCACATGAAAATAGAAGAACTTCGTCTTCAAGAGCTTAAACTAAATCGAGAATTAGTCAAGGATAAAGAAGAAATAAAATATTTGAATAATATAATTTCTGAATATGAGAATACCATCTGCAGTCTGGAGGAGGAAATTGTGCAGCAAAACAAGGTTTCATTTTATATATATTTTGCTCTTCCATTGCTAAGATATTAAACCTAAGAATATTGCTTGAGCAATTGCATTATTTTTTTAATTGAATGTAGCTCCCATTTTTTTATTCTTATAAAATACTGTTTATTTTCTAAGGCATTCAAAAAACTGGTATTTACTTACGTTGTAATGGTAGTTTTATTTTTTTTATTTTTATTTTTTCAAGGTTTTATTCATTTATTTATTTATTTATTTATTTATTTGAGAGAAAGCAAGAGAGAGTGTGAGCATAGGGTTTGGGGTGGGGAGGGTGAAGGAGGCACCAGCTCCCTGCCAAGCAGGGAGCCTGACTCGGGGCTCTATGCCAGGACCTTGGGATCATGACCTGAGCTAAAGGCAGACACTTAACCAACTGAGCCACCCAGGCGCCCCATAATGGTAGTTTTAAACTTAAAAGGAACAATACATAAATTTAGTTGGTAAGTTAATTATTGTTTTAATATTAGTTATTTGACTTTTCACAGGAGTTTCAACTGGCTCTCACTGATGGAGTGTAGAAGGCAGCTTGGTGTAGAATAAAGCACATATACTTTAGAGACAGACAAATTCACCAAGCTCATGCTTGCTTGCCTTAGAAATTATGTTGTTCCTTCCGCCTGGAGTGTTCTTAGCTCAGATACTTGTATTGTTTATGCTTTCATTGCTTCCAAGTCTTTGCTCAAATGTCTTACCTTATCAGTGAGGCCTTCACTAGCCACCCAGTATACAATTGTAAATCCTATTACCATCAAGAATCCCTAAGTAGGGATTCCTTTTTCTCCAGCACTTACCATCCTCTAACACATTTATTTATTGACTGTCTTTCCCTCACTAGTATATAAGTTTCATGCTGAAATGGAGAAAGGGACTTGATTTTGTTCATTATTATGTTCACATAACCTCGAAGTGCTTAGCACATAGTACATGTCATTAAATGTTATGGATGGATGGGTGCTTGGAGAGATTGAAATCCTGACTTCTCATCTTCTATCTCTGTGACCTTAGGCAACTTACTTACTTAAATCTCTCTGTGTTTTCTTTTTCTATAAAATGAGAACATAGTGACCCCAAAGTGTTGTTGTAAGGATTAAATAAAATGTATATAAACACTTCTGTTATATGCTTGGTGAGTGTCTCTGTATGTGTCTGGTACAGTTTCATGAAGAAAGGCAGATGGCCTGGGACCAAAGAGAAGTTGAGCTGGAACGTCAAGTGGACATTTTTGACCATCAACAAAATGAAATACTAAAAGCAGCACAAAAGGTATGAATGATTAATTCTGTTTGCTACTCTGACCTACAGTGTTAACCAATGAAATGTTTTCTAAAGTTAGATAGAATTTTAATTGATATTATCTTCTTATATTTCAAATATAAGTGGGGTTTAACCATGTCCTTGTCACACAGTTGTAACAGTATTGTTCTTAATGATGTAACTGCCTTTTTTTTTTTTTTTTTTTTCAAAAAATGCTATTTCTTAATAGTTTGAAGAAGCTACAGGATCAATGCCAGACCCTAGTTTGCCCCTTCCAAATCAACTTGAGATTGCTTTAAGAAAAATTAAGGAGAATGTTCGAATAATCCTAGAAACACGGGCAACTTGTAAATCACTAGAAGAGGTAATTAGAAGAATTTGAATTTTTATTTGTATATTATTGGATATGCTTGTGGAATTTTCTCAATACTTGCCAACAGAGGTAAAGCATAGAATTATGAATCTGTTGCTAATTCCAATCTCCTTCTATACTCTACTATAATATTTTTAATAGCCAGTAAAGAACAGCAGCTATGGCTAATTTGAATTTACTGCCTATTTAATCACTGCTTGTCACTTTTGGGCACACTGATCAGTAGTAGTAAGCATTACACTTACATTATACTTACAGAAAATAATATAAACTGAAGATGATTTTCATCTAAGACTTTCATCTATGATTTTCATCTGAAGATGGTTTACATCTAAACAAAGTAATTATAAATGCATTTCAACAAATTTTGCAAGTGAAATTGTCCATTTTTAGTCTGTTGAAGAAACCTAAGATTTCTTTCAATAATTGTAAAATTTGACATTTACGTGAACTGCCACTGAGTTACTTAATTTAAAATATCTGTCTTAATCCTATTGAAGAGTAATAATTTTTCCTGTTTTATTTTAATAAGCTACATATTTTATAATGGTGATTTATTGACTTAGCCCACTGAAGTTCCAATTTTCATATTCAGCTGACTTTTATGGACTAATCTTCTAGGGCCAAAATAAAAGGAATGATTTATTACATTTCCTTTCTAAATCTAGTACCATCACGCATTTCTAGTTCTAAAGCTCTAAGAGCCAAATAAACTACCTTAATTAAATTTTATTTTCATCATAACGGTGAAGTTTATAACACATGTGATAATCTCCTAAATAAATGTAGGTGCAAATAACTGCTGTCCCATGGAAATATAAGAAATATAATCTTATTAATATCAATATAGTATCATCAGTATTAGTACGATGTGGAAAATAAAGTGAAACTCCTTTTTTTGGTTATAATTACTCTGACCAAAATTCAGATGGAAGCATTTTTAAAAGAAAAAATATACCTTAATAATTTTATTATGATTTGACCATTGCAGAAACTAAAAGAAAAAGAATCTGCTCTACGGTTAGCAGAGCAAAATATTTTGTCAAGAGACCAAGTAATCAATGAGCTGAGACTTCGATTGCCTGCCACTGCAGAACGTGAAAAGCTGATAGCTGAACTAGGCAGAAGAGAGATAGAGCCAAAGTCACATCACACACTGAAAATTGCTCAGCAGACCATTGCAAATATGCAAGCAAGGTTGAATCAAAAGGAAGAAGTGTTAAAGAAGTATCAACATCTCCTGGAAAAAGCCAGAGAGGTATGTTATTATATTATGTTGTGCTATTTTATTTATTACCATGTTTTTTAGTCAAATGCCAAATACTATTCTGCTCTGAAGTGGTAGTTTCATTTCTTGCTTTCGGAGGATTCTATTCAGAATTTTTCCTTTCACACGATTGGGTTACAGATCTGTCAGTAAAACTGGCAGTTTGTATATATCTGTCTTACTGTCATGGACTAACTAAACCAGGAATAGCTGTCTTGGTGCAACCATTCTGATTTTGAAAAAAATCAGTTGAGTTTATAGGTAAAGATTGAGGCAGTAAGTTAGAATGAAATCCATCACACCAGTAATCAGTGGCAATCCAGTTTGCTAGAACGTTGATGGGAAAATCTAATATTTAAAAAACTTCCTAGAAACAAGTTAAAAGGTGATGGATACATATTATTCTAATATTAAGAATAAATTGTGATTTAAGGCTAGATTTATCAACTTGAACATGTACTAGGGGAATGCATACTGGTGTGTGTGTATGTGTGTTTGTGTGCAGATATTGTTCCTGATCTCATGAGGATTTTGGAAGAGTAAAGGTAATAAAATATGTAAGATCTTTAGAATGTGTATTTATTTAAGTCATAATTTAAAATGCAGTTTTGATTTGATATAAACAGGAGCAAAGAGAAATTGTTAAGAAACATGAGGAAGACCTTCATATTCTTCATCATAAATTAGAACTACAGTCTGAGAGTTCACTCAGTAAATTCAAACAAACAGCTTGGGTAAGATTCTTTGTTCCACTCTTTATTGATTTTTGAGACCATATAATCGAAAATTTCGCTTTCATGTTTCTGTTTTTGTTTTTGGAATAGAAGCCATTCTGCCTTTCTTGTTGGAATAATCTTCTAAAAACACAGGTCTGATCATTTTTCTCCCTACATCCCCATCTTTAGTAGCTCACTGCTGCCTACAAAATCATGTTTATATTCCTTAGCTATGTACTCAGAACCTTGCATAAGGTGACGTCAGGCTTTCTTTTCAAGTTGTGTTCATTGTAAGTTTACCAATATCTAACTGCTTTTCATGTTCTGAATTCAGTTCATCCTTGCTTCCTTTGGTCTCTGTCTTCTGTATGTGTGAAAAGGCCCATCTTTCACCTCCTAACATGCAAATCTTGGCATTCCTGAGTCTTAACTCATGAACCCAATCAACATTTATTGATCCTTCACTTCAGGGAGGTGCTTTGCTCCATGCTGGGAATACAAAGAATAAGATCTCTGTTTCCTGTCTTCTTTAAGTCTTCATATTGGCTCTTAAATATCATTACATTTTAGGTTAGATATTATATTTTGATCATCTGAGGAAGCAAATTAAAATTATGGAATAAGTATGGTATTGAGTTGTACATGCTCATGGCTACATTGTTCATTTTTCTTAGGATTTAATAAAACAATCCCCTACTCCAGTTCCAACCAACAAACATTTTATTCGTCTGGCTGAGATGGAACAGACAGTAGCAGAACAAGATGATTCTCTCTCCTCACTTTTGATCAAACTAAAAAAAGTATCTCAAGATTTAGAGAGACAAAAAGAAATCACTGAATTAAAAATCAAAGAATTTGAAAATATCAAGTTACGGTAAGTGTTAGGAACATATTATAAAAATAGGCAAATGGTAATAATGATATAATGAGGAGAAATGCAAGCATTTGCTGTGTCGTGCACTGTTCTAAAAACTTTATGTATATGATCTCATTTTTATCCTCAGGACTATGACATAGGTTATTCTTCCCATTTTTCATATAGGAAGTAGGCCACAGGAATGCTCAGTAACATACCTTAGGAGGAGATGGAAAAGCCATGTTTTGAATCTAGTCAGTATGACCCAAAAGCCAACTCAAGATTCTTGTTCTAGAATCTGATTTTTAACCTCTTTAATTAAAGCATCCTTTTCATCATCTATAAATGGAAATGACAGTTCTTACCCTGGCTCCTTTATGGAGGCCAAATGATACTGTGTGTGAGAGTAATTTGAAAATTGTAAAGTAATATATAAATATAAAAACTTTTGTTTACACACCTATTACAGTTTCTAGTGTATAATAGAGGTTCAGTAAATATTTCTTGAATGAAACATTATTTTGTTAATTAATTATAGTGACAGTAGATTCATTCTCTGTATTAGATGCTCTAAATATTCCTCAACCAATTTATCAGGATATAGATTTTAAACCTAAAATAGGTTTATAATTTATATATTTTGTAATCACTGTAAAACTGTTAGGAATGAGAGAGTGTCTGCATTGTTTGAGTGGAGGTCTCCATCCTGGGATTCCCCAGGAGATTTGCATGGGGATCAGTGGTTGAATAAAGGCCCCCACAAGGAAAGTAGCAAGCACAAAGCAGTTTATTAAAGTGAAAGTGGGAGAGCGGGCAGGTTCCCCTAGGTTGTTTTGAAATTGGATATTATTGGGTTTCTCTGGGCTTGGAGGTGCTGTGACGTAAGTGGGGCGGTCTCTAATGGAGGCTGCTTCCAATCATTTGGGAAAATCCTCCCGCAGGTTGGGAGGGGGAATTTTTGACCCTGTGAGGTTTGTACCAGAACCGTCTTGGCAGCCCTTCTCAAGGGGCTGTAGGAGGGGAAGCTGTGCCCACAATACAAATACATTATAGTGAGTCTAGGGGTTACCCTGGGACAGAGGTAGGAGAAGAGAGCACAGGTTCTGCACCTGTGGCTCGTGATTCGCCAGGTCCAAGGCCTTGGAAGCCACAAAATCAGGATTTGAGCTCCCAGGCTTACAATGTATAGCCTTTTTTGTTTTGTTTTGTTCATTTTTATTACCATCCTTATTCCAGCTCACGTCTCAGTCATTCCCCTTCAGGCACTGGGGACTCTGCCTGAGGGCATTCTTTCCACAGCTCTTGTCTGGCTTCTACCTAACAGAGCCTGGTGATGGGTATAAAGAGGGCAGAGATTGCATGGAGCACTGGGTGTTATATGCAAACGATGAATCATGGAACACTGCATCAAAAACTAATAATGTGCTGTATGGTGACTAACATAACACAATAAAACAAATAATTTAAAAAATTGTAAAAATTAGAAAAAAAAAAAAAAACAACAAAAACAGAGCTGTCTCTCTGGACCTCAGTTTCTTATCTGAAAAAAAAATGGGAAAGTTGATCTACTTGACTTTGTAATTCCATTCCAGTTCTGAAGTTCCGCAGTAGAACTTTTTATTCTTAACCTACTTATCCAGTATGTCTCTGATAAAATTAACACTATTTTTGCTTTATTAAGAAGTTGCCACTTTTAAGAAATTATTCCCTAAAAGAAGAGAATCAGTGGGGTGCCTGGATGGCTCAGTGGGTTAAAACCTCTGCCTTCGGCTCAGGTCATGATCTCAGGGTCCTGGGATCGAGCCCCGCATTGGGCTGTCTGCTCAGCGGGGAGCCTGCTTCCCTTCCTCTTTCTCTGCCTGCCTCTCTGCCTACTTGTGATCTCTGTCTGTCAAATGAATAAATTTAAAAAATCTTAAAAAAAAAGAAAAGAAAAGAGAATCAGCAATAGCATTTGGTTCTTTTCTTTATTATTTTTTTCTGAGATAGGAGAGAGAGAGAGAGAGAGAGCATGCGCCTGTACCCGAGCCGGGGCAGGGTGAGGGGGTGTGCTAGAGGGGGAGAGAGGAACTTAAGCAGGCTCCACGCCAGCGCAGAGCCTGATATGGGGCTTGATCTCATGACCCTGAGATCATGACCTGAGCGGAAATCGAGAGTCAGAGGCTGACTAAGCCACCCAGGCACCTATTTTGGATCTTTTCACTCTAATTTTCCCCATTATATTAAATTTTATACATGAAATGTTATTTTTGGTGTAGTAAGTTTCTGTCATGTTTTGGTATATGAAATTGCTTGTACTTTTGAATATAATTCCTGGATGCAGAAAGTAATCTTCCTTTCAAATGACCTTGTATATATAAATTTTTGCCACGTGAAGTACTTGAGTCATTTTCTACCTTACCATGTCATGTTAACTAAAATTATTCTTTTATTCTGTGTGTATATTGACATGTGTATTTTAATGTGTCCTAGGAAATTGTAGATCTGTGTATTTTCTTGCGTAAAACCTCCTATTTTCACAGTTTGATTATTTGAGTTAACTTCAGTTTTTGGTACATCTTGTAGGACACAGTATTTAAAGTGCAATTTTGTTCATTGTCTAGACCACAAAATTACTTCACGCAGTCATTGCCATCAAGAGTAGACGAACTAAAAGGAAAAGTCTATTTTATGTAAAGTTTAAGAGTTAGTTAAGTGAAACAAAGAATTGTTCTTGTTTTGATTTGAGTTAAGACTTAGGTCATATGTATACTTAGGACCAAACATTTGTTCTTTATAAAATTTGTATCTAAGTGTTAATTGCAGCAACCACTCCCTTAAATACATATGTTTGCTTATGTTAGGCTCCAAGAAGACCATGCGGATGAAGTGAAAAAAGTGAAGGCAGAAGTAGAGGATTTAAGGTGTCTTCTGGCCCACTCGCAAAAGGAGTCACAGAGTTTAAAATCCGAACTTCAGGCTCAAAAAGAAGCAAATTCAAGAGCTCCAACAACTACAATGAGAAATCTAGTGGAACGGCTAAAGAGCCAGTTAGCTTTGAAAGAGAAGCAACAAAAAGTAAGTAACAAGAGAGTATTACCAGTGTTTAGGAAATACATGTACTAATAGATTGCTTTTAGAGAAGACTAGTAAAAGATGATAGCATGTATCTCTCTGTTGTAATAAGAAGTATGAGCTTTGTCTTAGGCTGTTAAGCAGAATTTTTCAAGATATTTCTTTTTAATAGCCATTTGGTGGTGTCACTTTTTTATGTTATCAGTTTGATTTTGATAGGAAATAAGGGGAGATCTTAATCCCATTCTTTTCTCTCCTTTTCTAACTGGATTTTATGCTACTAAGCTATTTTGAACAGTTTGAATAATTGAATAATTTCAAACAATTCTGGGGAGTTGGGGGGAGATATGACAGTGAGGAGGAAAGTTTAAAGAGGAGGTCACAGAGATAGTTTTTTGAGAAGTATTTGGTCAGTGGATTATCTGATGTATTAGTTTTTAAAATTGATCTCAGATTTGATATACTCAGTTGATTTAGAAGATGCTATTTTTCTGTGCTAGTTTATGAAATTTATTGACAAATTTTAAGTCTTTTCTAATCCTATAATTTTCCTTGTCTGTATAAATTCGGTTAATTTCACACAGAAGTATGTACTAAGTGAGTAATTCAGATAAATACCTAAACTTGGATAGTGAAACAAAACATTGGTTTTTGTAATATAAATGTCTTGATTTAATGCTATGTTCTCAAAATTATTATTGTCAAGATTTTGAAGTTTCTCACTGTCAGTTTGGGATGAACTGAATGCAGTTACTAAAGGACATTCATTTGGAAAAATTAGGACAGTTAGATTGTGAGTTATGTTTGCTTAAACACATGGTATTTTAGGAAAATTTTTAAAAGTGATGAAGCATATTAAATTTTTGTATTACGTGTTGCGCATATAAAATATTAATTTTTTAAAAACCATGTATGTTATAATTTTCAGGCACTTAGTCGAGCACTTTTGGAACTCCGGGCAGAAATGACGGCAGCAGCAGAAGAACGTATTATTTCTGCAACATCTCAGAAAGAGGCAAATCTCAATGTTCAACAAATTATTGATCGACATACTAAAGAGCTAAAGGTGAATGTAACACATGCATCAATATAACAAAATACCTTATAATTGCTATTGGAAGAGGAGCCTCTTTGACATATAGTAGTTTTGATAATGAATAGGGAATTTATTCTAATAAATTATTTGTGGATATATATATATTCATTTTTTAACAATAGAATCTTTATAATATTCATACGCTGATTATCGTCTTAGAGATTAGCAAAGGATAGGCCCTTATTAATTACTTCTTCCTAACAGAATTAAGAAACATTTTACTTAGGATTTTTGTTTCTATGTTGATGTGAGGTCGGTGTGTAGATTTCTTTGTTTTATTTCTTTTGCTTTGTCAGAATTTTCTAATTTTGCTAGTTCATAATATGAGTTAATTAGCTTTCCTTTTTTTGTCCCTGCAGTAATTTAGGGAGATTATATAGTCCTTGACATGTAATTCATAGAGCTGCCTGACTCTGAAGCCTTTTTTGAAGTTATTTATTTTTTGGCAATGTACTTTACTGTTTTCATTACCGAGCAATCATTAGTTTTGGTAATTTAAAATCGTTTTACAAAACATATGTGTTTCATAGTGAGTTTTATATTTCTTTACACAGTTTTACATAGTACATTCTGCATAAATGAAAATGTCACGTTTTATGTTTTGTTTGTAATTTTGATTTACTGAATTTATTTGTTTCTCCTCTTCACCACCATTGAACTGTGTAGGGACTGGATTTTACTTAGGGTTTTGTTTTTGTTGTTGTTGTTGTTGTTGTTTTCATTTATTGTTCAGTTAATAATCTCTACACCCATCATGTGCTCCAGCTTTCGACTCTGAGAACAAGAGTCAGATGCTCTTCCAGTTGAGCCAGCCAGGTGTCTCTACTTAGCCTTTTTAAATCTCCCACTGTACCTATCAAGTTCATGAGCATAGTTAGTACCAAAAATTCATTAAGTAAATAAATATATAAACAGGAATTACCCTTTATTGGTATCTTCTTCATTACCTTTCTTTTTGCCTGAAACATCATCTCTAAATTCTTAATAGCCTTAAAGTCCTTTTTCTCAAATCCTTTTCTGACTACTCCTGGACAGCTTATGTGTTTCTTCTAATTGCATTATAGTAGTACTAATTTCTTGTTAGTGTTATTAGTAATACTTTTGACCTGTAGTCATTTATGCAACAAAACAACCAAGTACCAGTATTTCCATCACAGTTACTATATGGAACAGCTGGACACTCCTATATAGTGGCTTTAAATATACTGTCAAATACAGGGAGTTACCCTTTTATGTCTTGTCTCTACAAAATGGGTTAAAAACTACTACAAGTTAGAGAATTTGTTTATTCTACTTTTAGGCTTCATAGCACTTAAAACATAACCATGTACATTCGTATGTACTTGTTCCTTTAATAAGTTAGTTTAGCCATAATAAAACATTTGCTTATTTGATAAAATTTTGTTTCTGGGTGTTTGTTGAAGATGAATTGCTGTAGATTATTTTGTCACATTTTGTTTTTCTCAAAGTAGACTTGGTTCATTTGAAATGAAGTTAGATAAATAGATGTAGTTGGTGGGTTTTTCTACCCCCTGTGAACTTTCAAAATTTAGATTGAAACTTTAGTTTTAACCAATTTTAATTTAATAAGCATTAAACCCTTTTCATAAATATTATTAATAATTTAATAAATACTTAGATTGAAGCCTTTTTATTAAGTAATGGATATATTCTGTTTTGTTGTTGATACTTGATGAAGATTTATGAATTAAACCTTTCTTGCAGACACAAATTGAGGATTTAAGTGAAAATCTTTTAAAATTGAGAGAAGCTCTTAAAACAAGTAAAAACAAAGAAAACTCACTAACTGATAATTTGAATGACTTAACCAATGAACTGCAAAAGAAACAAAAAGCCTATAATAAAATACTTAGAGAGAAAGATGCAATTGATCAAGAGAATGATGAGCTGAAAAGGCAAATTAAAAGACTAACCAGTGGATTACAGGTGATTTTATATTTAATTGTGATGAAGTCTTTGATTTAAAATATATAGGTAGTGGTTTATTTCTACCTTTTTAATTTCATTTATAATATTTGCTAAAACTAGCTTTCCAGATCACTTTGATTATATAGCTGATTCCTTCAGTGACTCTCTGTCATATCTGTTATTTTAGAGTAGCCTATCTTTAAAATGCAGAGGTAGCAAGTATGATCTGTATCAGTAGTGCATTTAGAAGAGATTGCTATAGCCTCAGAAAATTTCTGTAATTGGAATATTTATTGTGTATTTTGTTGATAGCTTTTTACTTGTAAAATGTAAAAATACATCTTATATTTCAGGGGAAACATCTAATAGATAATAAACAAAGTTTAATTGAAGAACTCCAAAAGAAAATTAAAAAGCTAGAAAGCCAACTGGAAAGAAAGGTGGATGAGGCAGAAATAAAGCCTGTGAAAGAAAAGGTATGTGAAGAAACATACTGATTAATATATTTAAAGTAATGATAGAATAAGATCGATTATATAGCTAATGAACAGAGGATCAACTATATTAATTTGTGGGCCTAATACATACTATAAATGTATCAAATTGTGTAGAGCAGTCTAAAACAAGTTTCTGCCTTTAAGAATTTATAGGAGACTCCAGGGGTTCCTGGGTGGCTCAGTGGGTTAAGCCACTGCCTTCAGCTCAGGTCATGATCTCAGGGCCCTGGGATGGAGCCCCAGATGGGGCTCTCTGCTCAGCAGGGAGCCTGCTTCCCCCACCCCCTCTGTCTGCCTCTCTGCTTACTTGTGATCTCTCTCTCTGTTATCAAATAAATAAATAAAGTTTTTTTTTTTTAAAGGTATTTATGGGAGACTCCTAAAATGTAACTCTTACTCAGAAGTTACTAGAATGTCTCCATGTCCTCTTCCTGACATTATAGTACCTCTAAAATCCCCTCAAACTTTACCTATCCAACTTCTCCCCAACCTAATTTTTTATATAAATTGGTGATTTTGATTTTGGGAAAGAAAGTTGGGCGTTTTTAGTCTGCTACCTAGACCCAAATGTGCCCTTTTTATCCTTCGGTAGACTGGACTGTTAGTTCAGGGTAAATAAAATAATTTGGAATAAAATTTTTTTCACTTTCAATATTTGTAGTAATCAGTAACCAAACTACTCATAAATTGACTCTGAAATGTGAGAAAAGTTGCTTAAAATTAGCTAACAGGTTAACTAGTAAACTATTTTGTAATAAAAATTACTAACAAGAATTATCGGTTGCTAAAATGCATATAACTTATTACAAATAAGCTGAAGATTTATATGGGTAACATTGGAAATATCGTGAGAGACCTGGGAAATATTGGTGTTAGTAGTAATGTTTGCCCCTGTAGAAAATCACAATAAAGGAGCTAAGATTAGGGAAATTTTTATTGTAAAATTTACCCAGAAAATGTCAATATCTATAAAATATTTTCAGTAACATGAACATAAAGTGTCTTTAATGCCACTGAATAGAGATTAGTAATCGAATTAAAATACCTTAATATAATATATTCCAAAATTCATTTTACCTATGAAAATTCACCAGTGTTATTATAATTATTATTAAAATGTTTGTGTTTGTATACATTGAACCACACAGTACTCGTTGTCAGAAGCTTTGCTCTTAAAAATCACAAGGTAAAATGTCCTTACTCTACCAGATTGCTTTCTTTGCTGCCTCCCCACTTGGGCATAGGTCTAATCCTTGGATGCCATTTCCTAAAGAATATCTCAGTAGCCTGTGGCTTTGCCTGGATTCCTCATCTGTGTTTCAGTTTATTTCTCCTGATAATTTGAAATGATACATCTTGCATTGCCAGTTTCCCAAGATTATTTTGACAGTCAAATGGAACAATATGTGGGCACCTGGGTGGCTCAGTGGGTTAACCTCTGCTTTTGGCTCAGGTCATGGTCTCGGAGTCCTGGGATCAAGTCCCGCATTGGGCTCTCTATTCGGCAGGGAGCCTGCTTCCTCCTCTCTCTCTGCCTGCCTCTCTGCCTGCTTGTGATCTCTCTGTCAAATAAATAAATAAAATCTTAAAAACAACAACAACAACAAAAACAAATGGAACAATATGTGCAAGTCCTTTGTAAGCCATCCAGTCCATAGCACTGTATAGTATTATTACTTATTATGAAAAGAGAACACAAAGAGCAACCCTAATCAAATTTGTATCCAGGAATCTAGTAAGAGCATTATTTCAAATTCTGCTGTATGGGGTATTTTGAATTCATGAATGCTTTTATATTAAAAAAATGCTCTTATATTGGAATTTCTACACCTTTTCTCTGTCAATTTCTTATAGCCTATCTATATGAGATACCACACTCACTCCCATGCCTTGCATTCCTGTTTCTTTTGTTGCTATACTTTTCTTCATAGCATTTATTATTATCTGACATACTAGAGATGTACTTATCTATGTGTTCATCTTTTGGACTATAAGCTTTAATGGCAGGAATTTTGCCTGTTCTGTTTATTATTGTATCCCCACCACCTACAGCACTACTTGGTATGTATTAGATGCTTGGTATTTGTTAAACGAAAGAAAAATTTAAAATGCAATTACATTATTCTGAAGTCCATGCCTGAGTGGCTATTGGTACAGAAAATATGAAAAGAGAAGTTCTCTCTGTATCCTCTCTTCTTCCCCCATCTAGAACAGATCCTTGGTGACATTTGTCTTTGTTATTTTATTGTTGTTGTGGTTCATTTTTAAGTTGTTTTAGCCTTGTTTTGCTCAGTCTTAATTCAAAGGGTAATGTCAGATAGGATAGAATTGCCCAATCCCTACAAAGCACGCCAATGCTGCAGAATTATTTACTTATATACCATTACGCCCAAACAAATACTTATAATTCTGGAAGTCACAAAATTCCTTGTATATATTTCAGGAAAAAAAGAAATTAATAATGATCAAACACTGAAGTTTTTGCATTTTTTAAAAGAATACTTGTTAACTGGACTAAATAAATAAGGCAAAAAATTGGCCAGTGTCAAAGAAGACAGTTTTGATAGGGCAACTTATCTTAGTTGAGCATTTGACTTTAAACTATGTCTTTTAACTCTTTCAGCCCCGGCATTGCCTTTTGTAATAAATACAGTGTTTCATGACATCCTCTGTGCTATTCCACATGAAATTTATAGTTAATAGAATCTACTTACATGTGTAATTTCAAAATAATCATTATAAATGAAATATAAAGGAGAAAGAAAAAATAATTTATAAAATAATAGATATTTCTATATTCCTCATATTTCAACATGAAAATGCTCTGACATGCTACATTAGAAAATATAATGAAGTAGTGTAGCATTAGTAGAAATTCAGAGCTACAAATGCAGACTGATACAAATGTATCCTATTGGAAGTTTGTATGTCCCAATGGCATTGTTAATGCCACTAGCTAGTTCTCTTCGCTGCTCTTTTTTTTTAAGCACTTATCACCAGCTAATGTAATACAAAATATTTTTTTCTTTTTGTCTATATTTTGTTCCCTTTCTCTAATCCACCCAACCATCATAAATTAGACTATAATGCTCTTTCTCTGGTTTATTCATTGCTTCTACTTCTAGTACCTAGAGTAATATTTGGCAGATGAGTAGCACTATATATATATTCGATAAGAGAAGTCATGTGGATTGAAGATTTGAAGGTGCTGTGATGCTAGAAGATTGCTGTTTTGGTTAAAATTGGGTTGATCCTTTGTACATATACATTCTTTGTTAGAAGCTTACTTTGGTCATGATCATCTTTATTAGAATCTTAAAGACTTCTTCTTTGCCAATTTGAATACCTTTTATTTCTTTTTGTTGTCTGATAGCTATTGCTAGGACTTCTAGTGCTATGTTGAACAACGGTGGCAAGAGTGGACATCCTTGTCGCTTTCCGGATCTCAAAGTGAAGGCTGTCACCTTTCCCCGTTGAGAATGATATTTGCAGTGGGTTTTTCATTGATAGATTTTATGAAGTTGAGGAATGTTCCCTCTATCCCTATACTTTGAATCGTTTTATTCAGGAACAGATGCTGTATTTTGTAAAATGCTTTTTCTGTATCTATTGAGAGGACCATGTGGTTCTTCTCTCTTCTCTTATTGATTTATTCTATCACATCGATTGATTTGTGAATGTTGAACCACCCTTGCATCCCATGGATAAATCCCACCTGGTCATTGTGGATAATCGTTTTCATGTACTGTTGGATCCTATTAGCTAGGATCTTGTTGAGAATCTTGGCACCCATATTCATCAGTGAAATTGGTCTGAAATTCTCCTTTTTGTGGGGTCTTTGCCTAGCTTGGGGATCAGGGTAATGCTGGCTGCATACTGAGTCTGGAAGTTTTCCTTCTGTTTCTGTGTTTTGAAACAGCTTCAGGAGAATAGGGATTATTTCTTCTTTGAATGTTTAGTAGAATTCTCCAAGGAATCCATCAGGTCCTGGGCTCTTGTTTTTTTGGGAAGTTTTTGATCACTGCTTCAATCTTGTTACTAGGTATTGGTCTATTCAGGTTGTCAATTATTTCCTGATTCAGTTTTGGAAGTTTATAGGTTTCCACGAATGCATCCATTTCATCTAGTTTGCCTAACTTATTGGCATATAACTGTTGATAATAATTTCTGGTGATTGTTTCTTTTTCCTTGGTGTTAGTCATGATCTCTCCCTTTTCATTCATAATTTTATTAATTTGGGTCCTCTCTATTTTCTTTTGGATTAGTTTGGCCAATGGTTTAATTAATCTTATTGATTCTTTCAAAGAACAAGCTTTTAGTTTCATTGATGTGTTCTACTGTAGCTCTAGTTTCTGTCCCATTGATCTCTGCTCTAATCTTGATTATTTCCCTTCTTGTGTATGGGGTTGGCTTGATTTGTTGTTGATTCTCCAGTTCTTTAAGGTGTAAAGAGAGATGGTATATTCTGGATTTTTCAATTTTTTTAAGGGAAGCTTGGATGGCTATGTATTTCCCCCTTAGGACTGCCTTTGCCGTATCCCATAGGTTTTGGACTGAAGTGTCTTCGTTCTCATTGGTTTCCATGAATTGTTTAAGTTCTTCTTTGATTTCCTGGTTGGTCCAATCATTCCTAAGCAGGCCATCCTCATCAAAATTTCACCGGCATTTTTCAGAGAGCTGGAATAAACAATCCTAAAATTTTTATGGAACCAGAAAAGACCCTGAATTGCTAAGGAAATGTTGAAAAAGAAAAACACAACTGGGGGCATCACATGGCCTGATTTCAAGCTTTACTACAAAGTTGTGATCACCAAGACAGCATGGTACTGGCACAAAAACAGACACATAGACCAGTGGAACAGAGTAGAGAGTCCAGATATGGAACCTCAACTCTGTGGTCAAATAATCTTTGACAAAATAGGAAAAAATATCCAGTGGAAAAAAAAGACAGTCTGTTCAATAAATGGTGCTGGGAAAATTGGACAGCTATGTGTAGAAGAATGAAACTCAACCATTCTCTTACACCATACACAAAGATAAATTGGAAATGGATAAAAGACCTCAACGTGAGGCAGGAATCTATTAAAATCCTAGAGGAAAACATAGGCAGTAACCTCTTTGACATCAGCCACAGCAATTTCTTTCAAGGCATGTGCCTCCAAAGGCAAAGGAAACAAAAGCGAAAATGAACTTTTGGGACTTCATCAAGATGAAAAGCTTCTGCACAGCAATGGAAACAGTCAACAAAACAAAGAGGCAACCCTTGGAATGGGAGAAGATATTCGCAAATGACACTACAGACAAAGGCCTGATATCCAAGGTCTGTCATGAACTCCTCAAACTCAACACTCAAAAAACAGATAATCACGTCAAAAAATGGGCAGAAGGCATGAATAGACACTTCTCTAAAGAAGACATACAAATGGCTAACAGACACATGAAAAAATGTTCATCATCATTAGCCATCAGGGAGATTCAAATCAAAACCAATTGAGATACCACCTTCCACCAGTTAGAATGGCCAAAATTAACAGGACAGTTTACAAGTGTTGGAGAGGATGTGGATAAAGGGGGACCCTCTTACACTGTTGGTGGGAATGCAGGTTGGTGTAGCCATTTTGGAAAACTGTGTGGGGATTCCTTAAGAAATTAAAAATAGAGCTACCCTCTGACCCTGCAATTGCACTACTGGGTATTTATACCAAAGATACAAATGTATTGAAGGGGCATCTGTACCTCAATGTACATAGCAGCAATGGCCATAGTCGCCAAACTGGAAAGAACCAAGACGCCCTTCAACAGATGAATGAATAAAGAAGATATGGTCCATATATACAATGGAGTATTATGACTCCATCAGAAAGGATGAATACCCAACTTTTGTATCAACATGGACGGGACTGAAAGAGATTATGCTGAGGAAATAAGTCAAGCAGAGAGAGTCAATTATGTGGTTTCAGTTACCTTTGGGGCATAAGTAATAACACAGAGGATATTGGGAGATAGAGAGGAGAAGTGAATTTGGGGAAATTGGAGGGGGAGACAAACCATGAGAGACTGTGGACTCTGAGAAACAAACTGAGGGCTTTGGAGGGAGTAGGGTTGGGGGTCGGGTGAGCCTGGTGGTGGGTATTATGGAGGGCATGTATTGCATGGAGCACTGGGTGTGGTGCATAAACAATAATTTTGGAACACTGAAAAATAAATAAGTAAGTAAATAAATAAATAAATAATCTTAAAGACTCCTAAGTCTGTTGGCCTTAGTCCAGACTTTTCCCTAGAATATCATCTGTCAAGTAATAGAATACAGAACCCTATACTGAAGGGGATTTTTGTTAATAGCTTGGCATGTCTAAAGAGTCTAGAAGTTACATAGCAAAATGAATGTATTTACATAATCTCTAAGAAATATTGGTTTACCATTGTTCTAGTAAATTGTAATTGATACATCTTGAAATTAAAAAACAATATTGGTAATTTTCTCCATTGTTATTCACAGAGTGCTAAAGAAGAATTAATTAGGTGGGAAGAAGGTAAAAAATGGCAAACCAAAATAGAGGGAATTAGAAACAAGTTGAAGGAAAAAGAGGGAGAAGTCTATATTCTAACAAAGCAGTTGACTACTTTGAAAGATCTTTTTGCCAAGTGAGTTTAAAGATAAGTCTAATTAATTATGTGCAAAATCTTGATTTGGAAGTTATATTGTTTTATCATATTTGATATCATACTTGAAAATTTTCCTACTTTTAATTATCAGTTATTGTTTATAGTTCACTTTTTATTTTCTTTAAAATGTGTTTATAAGTATTTTAACAACTTGGGTGACCTAGGTGGCTCACTTTGTTTAGCATCTGCCTTCAGCTCAGGTCATGATCCCAGGGTTCTGAGATCGAGTGGCACGTCAGCTCCCTGCTTGGCTTGAAGTCTGCCTATCTCTCCCTCTGCCTCTCCCTCATACTTGTATGCACTCTCTCTCTCTCTCTCTCTTTAATAAATAGAATCTTTAAAAAAAAGGGTATTTAAAAAATTTGTAAATGGGCTTACTATAATTTTGAAATAACTTAGCTCATAGCAAATACAGAAAGATCTAATTTTTTTATGTTGGGCTTGTAATTGAGTAAGCTGTGGTTTAATAAATTGAATGCAAAACAGTGAAATATTTTCATGAGGCTACATTAAATCCCACAGAGCTGACAAAGAGAAACTTACCTTGCAGAGGAAACTAAAAACAACTGGCATTACTGTTGATCAAGTTATGGGAGTGCGAGCTTTGGAGTCAGAAAAGGAGTTGGAAGAATTGAAAAAAAGAAATCTTGACTTAGAAAATGACATTTCATATATGAGGTAGGCTGTTTCATGAAAATGTGGTACCCATTATAAGGACAAAAACTGACCCACAGTAATTGATGTAATGAATGTGTATTACTTTAGGCTTGGGTTCTATTGTCTTTTCCTATGTGAGTTAAGATATTTCTGGTTCTTGGTATGCCGCCTCATTTTGGATTGTATTCTTGAATCTTCTGAATATTATGTGGTGAAACTTTGGATCTTGGTTAAATTCTATAGAAAATGTGGATATTTTTGTTTTAGCAGGCAGCCAGTCTGGATAGGTTCAGGCCTACATTCCGAACTGTTTTCTGTGGGGTGAGTCTTTGCTACCCTAAGATCAGATCCATGCACACACCGCTCTGTGGTGAGCCCAGAAGTTCATAAATGACTTTATAAGATCCCTTTTTTTAGTTCCTCCCTTTCTTTGATCTCCCTAATACTTTCCATTTCCCTAGGGCTCCTCTTTTTGGTACTTTGAGGGAAATCTGGGGCTTTTTCCCTCAGTACTAACACTCATCTTCAGGTTTCAAACAGTGTTGTATTCAGGCCAAGAAACACCAGAGGAAAAGGAAAGGTAAATCACTGCCTATTTGCTGATACTTCAAATTCTGGTATGCTATCCCAGTCTGTAAAATATTAACTTTTCAGAGTTCTCAAATAGCTGTTCCATGCATTTGAGAGAGGCAAGATTGGATATGTTTACTCCCCTGTACCTAGAACCAGCTCTCCCTCTCCCCGCCATGTCATTTCTTTAGCAGAGTCTTTGAAATTTTTTTGTTTTGTCCTCTCTTTCCATGCTGATATAATCAGTCATGCAAAACCAAATAAAATCATTTTCTAACAACAACTGAAACTGTAATGATCTGTTTCATTTATTCTTAGATGAACTTCAGTTAGTTTTACATAATCTGTCACTTCTCTACTAAGTACTTACAAGATGTCCAGAATCATCTTAATGATCATTTTTAAGGTCTTACCTACTTGTCATATTCGTATATGAGGATACTTGCTGTTCCTAAATTTATCATACTTTTTTTCCTTTCTGTTAATCTTCAAAAATTACCATTAGTGCTTCTTTATTAATGCCTGTGATTGTGTCAGTGTTAATGTAATGTGAACTCCTTTAAGGGAACACTCCTGAGCATCTACATTTCCTTTCTTTTTTTCCTAAGTCATTGTTTCTTAAATCCCTCAGAATTTTTCATGATGGAGAAGAAAAAAGCGATTGAAGAATTCTTTCTTTCGACACCTCTTGTACAGATACTGTTTGATCTCAGCCTTCCCTTCTTTGTCTTGATCTAAGCATATGTTCAAAACAACATTAAACCCTTTTTTCTCCTTTGCAGTTTTCACAAGGATCAAAATATTTTAGTTTTGAAACTTAATGCTTTTAGAGGCTTTGTTTTGTTTTCCTAATAATGTGAATCTGTGTGGCTGAAGTAATTGGAGAAGATCTGATAGAAGAGATGGAACTTACTTTCTCAGCTCAATTTGAATTTCTAAGTTGAATGAATCGATCTAGATATTAAAAGGAGGAGGGACATTCCAAGAGAGCAGAACCCTATCAGAGACATAGTGGCAGGAGTAAAGCTTTCATGTGTGGGTAAGGGTAGACTTTTTTGCCTTAGTAAAGGTAGACTCCTGGACAATTAGGTTGAATAGGTGTAGTGGGGCCAGGTTATGGAGGGCCTTGGAGGCCACGCTCATGAGACCTGGAATAACAGATTATCTGGCACCACTAAGAGCCTTTTGTGAATCCTTGAGCTTTTCAAGAAGCACACAGATGTTATGAAATTGTTATATAATGTTTTAAAAATAGTGGCTATTTTGATTTGGCTTACACAGTTCCATATAAGTAGATGCATGGTCTTTAAAGATAAAATGTGTTTCCATAAATCAAAATACACTTGTTAACTCATAATTCAAAAGACCCCTGCAGCGAATCCTCTGTAGAGGATCACTTATACTGTAGAGTCATGTCTTGATTTTTGCAAAGCTTACAAGTTTTGTGGAATTTCAAGTAAATACTGTATTAATAATACATATTTTCTTTCTTTTCTATATGTTGGTAGAGTAAAGCTGTGGAGAGTTGAAGTTTGAATAGTAAAGAGTCTGTTGTTGTTTCTCATAGGACACGCCAAGCTCTCCCTAGAGATTCTGTCATTGAAGATTTACGTTTACAAAATAGATACCTCCAAGAAAAACTTCATGTTTTAGAAAAACAGTTTTCAAAGGAGGCATATTCTAGAACTTCAGTAAGTATACACCTTTTTGTTTTTCTGTTTTTAAAGTTTAAAAGTGATATAAAGGTAGAAACCTTTATCTGAGCCAGAATATTAGATCCCTCTTATAATATTAATGCAATAAATTCAACTTTTATTTTTACCAGGTAGTGATGTATGTGAACTTCTTTAATCCTCCTTACATAAGTAAACTTAAGATTCTTAGGCTTTGTATGAAATCTTATTACAAATGTGTTTTTAAATGAAGTTATCATTTTGAGTTTTGCTGCGGCAAGAACATACAATTGGGTAAATTAGAAAAATATGTCTATTTAGCATTGTTTCCACTCAGACATGTTATATATTTCTAGGTTTCTTTATAAAAAGTCACTAATACAGAATTGTTTGTTGTGTCTTACTTTAAAACAATTGGTGTGTATGTTTTTGTTATTTCTTTCTTCTTTTCATGTTTCTTCTCTTTCTTCTGCTTCAAGCAGAATCTGTTATGTGACACAACTACGCTTTCTACCCTTGCTACCAGTGTTAATAAATACAGGCACAATACTTTTTACAAAAAGAACACTTTACACAGGAACAAAAAAAAACCTGTAACAGTTTTCAGAATTAAAAATGGGAAGGGAATAGATGCCAGTGACGACTTACATGATCAGGTACCTAAAGATATTCTACGGGATCCCAGTAATGAAGAAAAACACACAGCAGAAGATACTGTAGAGCCTACGGAGTTAAATAAATCTGAGACAAGACCAAAACATAAGTCAAGTCCATTTAAGTCAACTAATGGTACCTTGGCAGATGTTAAGTCCAATTTTGAAAATGAAGCAGATCCCGAAATTGAGAAAATAAATCAAGACAGTTGTGAAAATAATAAACAGGAACATGAAAACGAGGAAGAGAATGAGCTAGGCAAGAATGACGAAGGAGAGGGACAAGTAGCTGAAGCTGTGGGTCACAACCACCACTGGGATCCAGAGGAATCCACCAGAGAGGACCCTGATTATGCCACAGTTGCGGCCGCACTGAGTCGGTGTGCTGAGGAGGGCGCACAGGCAAACTCTGACTCCGACGGACCAGTCTGGCCAAGAGACGAAGTGTCCCAGGTTTGAGTCCATGGCGGTCCTGTGTGTGTGTGTTAGCGGAATCTTCCTGTAGCAAGTGGTATACACATGTGGGACAAATGGAAATACGTTGTATAGGATTCGTAAAGAATATTAACTATATTGTTAATGATATATATATATTATATGTAATATATATATTAAGAAATGTGTCTTAAGCTGGTTCCTTCAAAAATTAATGGTTATGCATTTCCTAATTCATTTTAGTACTCACTGTTTTACCACTAGTACTCACTTAAAAAGAATTAGATTACATTATGGGGTGACAAAAATCTGGCCCTATAGAGATGTTCATGTTGCCTTAGAAATTTCTAATGTAGGTTGCTCTGAAGTCTCATCACAGACTTTTACTACAGTGAATACGATCAGTAAAAGTATGTTACGATACCGTATGACATTCTTTGGTCATCTTTTTGCCACATAGTTTATGACATACACTTTTTTATAATGAAAGAAGGGAGTTTGCCTGTGTTGCAATGTTGTGCCTAGGTTTAATTTTCATAGCGCTTTGCGGAGTATTATTTCTGTTTTACATGGGCAACTTGGAGCATGAGTAATATCTCTAGTGATCCAGAACCAGGATCTAAACACGGGTCTGACTCTCTAGTTCATGATCTCTCTTGACACACTACTTTTTGGTCCATTCACAGTGCAGTACAGGCTAAGACATGTTTGCCCCCAGCTGAAATCAAATAGCAGTTATCTTTTTTTTTCTTTATCCCTTGCACCTATATATTCCAGAGACCCAAGTCCTAAAAACATCAATAAAAACAGACATTTAAATGTGAGGAGAAAATGGATGAAAGTGACTTAATTCTTGTTTCATTTCTTTATCCAGGTTCATAAAACTTTTTCTTTTTACTTGATAATAAATAATTAAAAGTTTGAGACATCCACTGTGTGTTTCTTTAACTCCCACCCACTAAGAATTTGGTTTCTAGCAGTGTATCCCCCATCCGTTTTTGTTTTTGTTTTTAAGATTTATTTATTTTAGAGAGAGAGAGAGCATGCGGTGGGGAGGTGCAGAGGCAAAGTGAATCTTAGACTCCGCACTGAGCACAGAGCAAAGCGGGTCTCAGTCTCAACAACCCTGAGATCATGACCTGAGCTGAAACCAAGAGTCTGACACTTTGCTGACAATGCGACCCACATGCCCCTAGCAGTGTATCCCTTTTAGCAGGATTCCTCTTCTGTACAAGAACTGGAAATCTCATAAAATTCAATATGTAAGAGTTTTATTCATATTATTTTTACAGAATAGAGTTTCATTAGAATTTATTTTCCAGACATTTGGACAGTTTCAACAAATACTTTTAATTTTGTTTTTTGAGAAATGGGAAGAATGATCCATATGTACTTAAATAATTGCCACCATGTTGCAGTGAGGAGAGAATCGTGTTCAAAACAAAACAAAACAAAACAAAAACAAAAAAAACCAAAAACCCTGATTTGAGATGATAATGTAGAAGTACTCTCTTCTGTGAGTGATACTTAGTATGGTTTATGTCTGTCTATCAGCAGTGCTGATAGGTGTTTATCAGTTGTTAAACAACTACCACAGACAGAAGAGATGAAGTGAGGGGGACAGAAGCGCTCAGGGACAGGGCATTACAGATTTCTGTGTCTGAAGAGGCCTTAAAAATGACCCCATCTTATGCCTTCATTTATAAGATGGAAGAACCGAGGACCTTGCAGGTGGCATGATTTGCCTGGTGTTAACCTAACCGCAGCAGAATAGAATGTATACTGGGGTGATTTGACAGAGAATAAGCGCAGACATGTTCCTATGTTACAGGCACCAGCAAACACATCTGTCTTCTTTTTCTTGCCGCTGTATATGTGCATATACATGCACGTTGCTTTGAACAAATAGACACAGGGGGAGGCGTGTGGTGTTCTGTGCCCTCAGGTCAGAACCCAACAGCCTAGAGTTTCTTTACTCTTCTGTATCCTGTTTTTTAGTGTCTTTAATTTATTTTACTTTTGTTTTTATTACTCAAGGGGAAGTGTATCAGAATGTGAAATATTCAACATACTGCTAATTTAAAAAGATGGTATAGAGCCATGTATAATGGATGTATTTTTCTAATACTGTATTTTTTAAACAATAATGTCTGTGGAGTTATTGACTTGATAGTCCATCAAACCAGTAGAGAGAGAAAGGGATGAGGGGAGGACACACTAAAGCTATGCTGAGTGCTTGCACAAAATTATTTCATATGATGCTCGTAATAATCATGTGAGGTAGGTGGTATTCTACCCACTGTATAGAAAAAAGTAATCAAGCACTTATTTCCCTTTTGAATGACTTGTTGCTTAGAACGAGAAGTAAAAATGAACATAAATAATAACCCAAGGTGAATTTGTGCCAAGAGAAATGCAGACATAGTGTAATTGGGTTTCAGAGGAGGGAGTAATTGCTTTTGCTCAAGGAATGAAGAAGAGCTTTCCGAAGAAGGAGAGAGAAATTATGGCATTTCTTTTTATAGGTTTGTGTATTCATTTGCTAGGGCTATTTTAACAAAGCACCACAAATTATGTGGCCTGACAGAAATTTTATTCTCACAGTTCTGGAAGCCTGAAGTCCAAAAAGAAGGTCTTGGCAGGGTTGATGACTTCTTTAACTTGTGAAGGAAGAATCTATGCCAGGCCCTTCTCCTTGGCTTGTAAATGGCCATTTTCTCGCTGTCTCTTCACATTGTTCTATGCATACCTATGTATCCACATTTCCCTTCTTTATAAGGATACCACTCCTACTGGGTCAGGGTCCACCTTAATGACTGTAACTTGAGTACCTCTGAAAAGGTCCTGTATCCAAATAAGGTCACATTCTGAGGTACTGGGGTTGGGACTTCAACATACGAATTTGAGGGTGGGGTAGGGTTTAGGACATAATATAATCCATAACAAATAATAACCATAATTTTCGACGGGGAAAATTAGCACAAATTAGTTTAGTCATTATGAGAGTATACATGGAGACATTATGTCTGTGGATGTTAAGACATACTTGATTTTGCTTTCTCTATTAATTAAAACGCATTACCTTTTCTTTGCCATTTTTATATTCTAACTTATTAATTTGGGGCAATTTTTTTCTAGAGCTCTCCAACTTTCCATATTTTTCCTCAAAAAAAAATGTTCCCTTTTAGCTAGTATTTTCTTATCCTGTTAAGTCTTATGCTACTTTATTATTAAAACTTAAAAATATTTCTAACTTTACTTTCCCGAAGACTTCCGAGGTAGAGTCAGATGATCATTGTCAAAGAGAACAAGAGCTTCAGAAGGAAAATCTGAAGTTGTCATCTGAAAATATTGAACTAAAATTTCAGCTTGAACAAGCAAATAAAGATTTGCCAAGATTAAAGGTAAATTTAATGTTCTTTACTCTAGTTAGGAAACCTAATGCCTGAAAGCCTTTTTGTCCCTCTTCATATTAGTTTATGAAGATGTCAGAAACTCACATTCATAAAATATGGTAGTGTTACACTTTCTACATTTGTTCACGCAACAATTATTCGTTGAAAGCCTACTTCATTGTGAGGCACTTAGCAATCAAAAAATTTCTTGCAGTCGTAGAACTTATGTTCTAGTGGGGAAGTAGATAATAAGTAAAAAGTCAATATACAGAATGTCAGCTGATGTTAAGTGGTAAGGAGAAAAGCACAGTTGGTATGAAAGATGTGTGTGTGTGTGTGTGTGTGTGTGTGTGTATCTGGGAGTGTATGGAATAGCTATTTAAACTGGGGTATAGGGGAAGGTTTTCTTAATAAAATGATATTTTAGCAGAGCTAGGGGACAGATGAGGAAGTGGGTCATATAGGTACTGGAAAAAGAGTTCTAGACAACAGAAATAGCAAGTTCAAAGCCCTGAGGCAAGAGAGTGGATGTTGTATTTCAGTAACAATCATCAATCTTTAAAATATTAAGATACCTAAAAAAAAATAAGTCTTTACATTTAAAACAATTAGGATAATTATCTCTTTTAGGAATTTTATTTTGGTGTTTATAATAGTTTATCTTTGGTTTTCCAAATCTCATCCTATTTATGGGAATCTTTTTTCTTCTGGCTGGCTAATTCTTTCAGTTCTATTTTCTAACCTAGAATAGTAACAATCTGTTAATTTCACTGGTAATGATATAATTATGTCCTGCTTCTAGAGCATTCTGAGTTTTACATTGTTAGAACCAATACTGTTTCTATCATCTGTCTAAGGATCTACAAGTGTAATTTATGGGATGGTTAAAATCAGAATTCTAAACTCTATATTAAGGCAGTAATGTGAAAAATATTTCTTGAAATTCATATGTAAAATATCCTTGTATTAAATTTTAACTTAACATATATCTTAATTCAAAATCCTTATTGCTGTGGAGACCATCTTGTTCAGTTTGGCTCTATAGTTGAAGAGATTGATAGCTCATGTGAAATATTTGCCTTTCCTTTTCAGAGACTATAGCTGTGTTAAACTGTTACACATTTGTGCTTTAATTTTTCAGAGTCAAGTAAGGGATTTGAAGGAAATGTGTGAATTTCTTAAGAAAGGAAAAGCAGAAGTTGAGCGGAAACTTGGTCATGTTAGAGGGGTGAGTGTGTGAGAACATACCATATATTTGTTTGGGTTTCAGAAGTGCCAAGTTGGTAATAAAAAAAACAAGTTTGTATATGTCCTAAGAGTAGTGATATGCTTTTACTACCAGGCCCTGTAGTCTTGGTTTTTATTCTGCTGTGTCTACAATGTAAAACATCATAAAGCTTTTCTTTGTGTTTCAAGTCAGTGTATTTTATCATCTGTTACACCTTACATGCATTTTATTTGTTGGGATACGACATCATCTTTCTTCATTGTATATCCCTTCACCCCTTGAAAACACTTAAGTTCTAGGAATCCTTCTGTTCATGAAGGTAACTACTAGCTGCTCTTAGTCCAATTCTAACATTTTATAACTATTTTTTATTATTTTCCTTGGAGCTTCTTAGTATAACACTCTGTACATATGTTTCCCAAATTTTTTTTTATCCTTGTATTTTTCTTCCCACGTTATTTTCTACTCACCTTTTACAGTGAATAAATGCTGCTTCTGAGGCCCCGACCAAAGATTTAAGCCCCTAATGATTTCATTAGCAAGTGGCACAATGGAAGCCATCGATAATAAAAACTTAATCAAGTAATAATATGAAATATATGACAGATTTGTTGAAAACAGTTATTATTAGAAAAGTATTCAGAACAAACCTTTCACTGACAGCAACATTAATTTCATAATTAAAAATGTTAATTCAACCTCTTCCAAGTTAATTATGAAAGTATATATTATGTACTGTAGGGTTATTCATTGCATAGTGCGAATACTGACTAAATTGCAAAAAAAAAAAGTAAGCAGATTCTTTTGCTCAACTGTTGAAAACCTTATTTTAAAGCATTAGGCAGTTAAAGTTATTAATTGGTGACCCATCTCTATTGATAACTACACTAGGTTTTTTTATTTCAGATGTCTCTTGTATTTATATTGGACAGAAACTGAATTTCTAATCAATGGCTATTAGAGAAAATCACTTCTATTATGCTGCAATTCAAATTTGGTAACTCATGAACTCTTCAATGACACAACTTTTGTGGGTTTTTTTCATATAAAGGAAATTCTGCTATATAAGAAAGAACATTAGCTAAATAGAATATTTAGGTTCTAAGGTTTATTCATTTGGAACAGACATCAAGGCTGGAGTATTTGAGCTGTTACTTATTAGCTGCATGAGTAGGAGTATCAAATTCTCTTGTGTCTTGATTTGCTTGTATTTAAAGTAAGAATTATAATTCCTATTGCATAGGGTTATTGTAGTGATGAATTTAATACAGGTTTTGGCTTCAAATGTTAGGAATCAACACTGAGTATAATACTGTGCCTGTTATGTTGTTGGTGTTTTATATACTCTAAGATGTTTGATTAGATAAAAAGTTAATATATTCTTTTGTAGTCTGGTAGAAGTGGAAAGACAATCCCAGAACTAGAAAAAACCATTGGTTTAATGAAAAAAGTAGTTGAAAAAGTCCAAAGGGAAAATGAACAGTTGAAGAAAGCATCAGGAATACTGACCAGTGAAAAAATGGCTAATATTGAACTGGAAAATGAAAAGTTGAAGGTAATTTTTAAATGTGATCATTTGCATGGAATGTTTTTACTGTTTTTATTTTTTAAGGAAGATTTTAAATATACTCCTACTATGAAATGGCTTTAATGGATGCAGTGACTGTTTTATACATGTGGAAGAACTTGTTGGAGACAAGGCTGAGAATAATTAGAGTAGCTCCACTGGTCTTTTTATTATTTCAAGACCAGCAGTTCTCACTCTGGAAGCATAAATACTTACCTGTTCTGTTTTCAAATATACAGACATAAGCCCCCAGTCCTGACATTGATCTTTTGGGGTGGGTCCTACCATAGATATTGTGATTTTTTTTTTTAGATTTATTTATTTATTTATTTGACAGAGAGAGAGAGAGAGAGAGAGATCACAAGTAGACAGGCAGGCAGAGAGGCGGGGGGGGGGAAGCAGGCTCTCTGTTGAGCAGAGAGCCCAATGCAGGGCTTGATCCCAGGACCCTGACATCATGACCTGAGCCGAAGGCAGAGGCTTTAACCCACTGAGCCATGCAGGCGCCCCAGATATTGTGATTTTTAAGTCATCAGCTCATTCTACTGTGTAGGCAAGGTTGGGAACCTCTGCTCTAGATGACCAGTATGAAAGGGAAGGCTTTCATTCTATGAAAAATGGCTTCTAAAACTGCTTTGAATTAAGTTTTATGAGTTTATAGGGTCATCTTTTATTTCCTGGTTTTGATAAAGGCTTTTTTTTTTTTTTTAACTAGGCTGAATTAGAAAAACTTAAAGTTCATCTTGGACGTCAGTTAAGCATGCACTATGAATCCAAGACCAAAGGCACAGAGAAGATTGTTGCTGAAAATGAAAGGCTCCGTAAAGAACTTAAGAAAGTATGACTTTCATTACTGATTAATAATTACTTTTTATGTTAATTAACTAATGTATCTTCGAAAAAATGAAAAAGTTGAAGAGAGTGTCTATTTAGAGTAGATGTTAAGAGATGTAGGAATTCCATTTTTATGGCTGCCATCCTTTCGCCATGAGGTACATTGAAAATAAAAAATAAGAGGCAGTATAGTATAGAAGTTACACATCTGGGATTCGGATCCTAGCTCTGTTACTTAATGGCTGTGGAAATAAGAGCAAGCTACTGACCCCTCTCTATCCCTCAATTTGCTCATCAATTTGGGAGTAATAAATATATCTGTTTCACAGAGCTGCTGCAAGAGTTGAGTGAGTTAGTATTTGTGCACATGGCTCAGAACAATGATTGATATAAAGTAAGGAATGAGTGAAATTGTTTTGTTAAACAGTAAAATTCCTTTCTATTTAAGTTGCAAAATATATTCCTTGCCCCACAAATAGGTGTTGTTAGTTATAGGGATGATCCAGGGAATAAATTGAAATTGAGATTTTTAAACTAGTTACAATAGTATCAGAATATACCGTGAGTCCAGAGTATAGTGTGCTTTGAATGGATGTTTAATAGTGGAAATAGTTCATAGTACTTACACATAGTTGATGCTCATAGCTAGATCTCTCAAGTATTGGTCAAAGCAAAACATCTTCAAAGTGTATTAAGACATAAACTATCCCATTATTTGTAAATACTACAAAGATGACAAATGTAAAGTAACCACTAGTGTCAAATATTTGCAATGCATTCTTCTAACCTTGCTTACATGATCTGTTGTTCTAATTATTATGATCATATTGCTATTTTAAAGAAAACATTAGATTTTTATTGGAATTTTAATCAGCCTTTACAGTGCCAGGTTGCTTTTGTTTATAATTTGTAGTGGTAATTTTGAATATATTGCATCTATGAGAACAGTATTGTTATCCTGTACTAATTAGTCTTTAATGGTAGGAGACTGAAGCTGCAGAAAAATTACGGATAGCTAAGAATAATTTAGAGATATTAAATGAGAAGATGACAGTTCAACTAGAAGAGACTGGTAAGAGATTACAGTTGGCAGAGAGTAGAGGCCCACAGCTTGAAGGTGCTGACAGCAAGAGCTGGAAATCAATTGTTGTCACAAGGTAAGAACAAATAGTTTAAAACTTGCGCAAAGTTTAATCATTTCTAATGTCATTGTTTTAAAAGAATATGATACTACTCTGATTAACTTAGTTCTTTCCTTGATGAACTGTTTGATTGTTTGCTTTAATATGATACTTTTTGCTGATGCTAGGACAGGAAAAGTGTTTTTTTTTTCCTTCATGTATTTAGTTTGGGTGGCAGTGCATAGGACAAAGCAGAGCTGGGGCTGGGCTCAGGGTGTCGCAGCTGGTAGACATCAGGAAGCAGCTGGCATCGTTGAGCCGGGCGTGATGGGGCCCAGCTTCTCCTGGGTGTTGCTTTTCTCCAGTGTGATTTAGCTTCTGTATTACATTCATTTTCTACCTCAAGCATAAGCCAGGAACAGTTTACCTGTCTTGTCACAACCTGTGGCATACTAGATCTGGGCTCTACAGCAATTTCAGAGGTTTATATATATTTTTAAGATTATTTGTTTTAGAGAGAGCAAGCACACATGAGCGGGAAGAGGGGCAGAGGAAGAGAGAATGCCAAGCAGACTCCCCGCTGAGCAGAGTCTGCCTTGCCTTGATGCCGGCCTTGATCTCGACCCCGAGATCATGACCCAAGCCAAAAATCAAGAGTCAGTTGCCCAACTGACCGAGCTGCCCAGGCACCGATTTTGGAGTTCTCTTGTACGCAGCTTGTTCTTCAGACAGCCCTGACGGATGAATTTAATGGTAGCTTCAGTGTGTCACTGGCCTCTGCTTTCTGGCACTAGACTTTCTCCTGTCCTGTGACCCTTTCCTACAGGTGCAATTCTCACCTGTCATGTAAACTTTGTAGCTGTCAAAGTGGTGTTAGAAACTCACTAGTAAACATTCCTGTTTATTGCCACTGTCATCATGGGTGGCTCGTAATGACTCCAGTGAGTCATTTAAAGGCTTTGGTGCCATTCTCATTTCCAGTCTTAAGCAGCTGCTTCAAGGAGTATAGAAGTCGGAAAATAATAAGAGCCTATCCATGTCTTCCCATTAAAGTCATCCTGTATAAAGCTGGGTTCTTTACATCTGCTGGCCTCATTTCTAAAGGCAAACTCATCTTTATCTTAGCATATTCACAGAGTTCTTTAGGTCTGTGCATCTCCAGTCTCCCCTTCAATGTCTCCCTGTTTTTTAGAATGGGCTCGCTGAGGGGTGAATCAGTAGTCACCATCACTACCACCACTAGGATGCAAGCCTTAGCACCATGAGGCTGTAGCAAGTCCCACGTGGGTCTCCTGCCCTGTACGTGTTCAAGGAGGAAGGCTATGCAGGCAGATTAGAAGGTGGCCTAGGTGGCCAGGCTAGGTGGTCCCTTTCCTAACACCATCCTGAGAGTACTCAGAGTCCACTGCTCCCCTCTCTAGCTCTCTCTTAACTCTGCAGGACAGCTAGCGTGAGGCTTAAATGAAACGATATGTGACAATACCAGGGAAAAGGGGTTCTCTCGTCTGCTTGGACCCCAGCAGAGGCTCTCAACCAGCAACTCTCAGTGGACTGAGTGGACTCAGTGGACTGCTTGATTGGTCTTTTATTTCCTTCTACAATCACATGTAGGTTCAGAAAGGATTTTGAGTTACTTCAGATTTACTCTACAGATAATTTACTCAGTTCATGCTACATGCCAGATTCTCTGCTTCATGTTAGGTGTACCTCTAAATGGCCTACTTAGCCTCATTCCCATGGAGCCAGCTGGTTTCCATGGCTTTAGAAATACTTAAGTCTCACTATGACCTTAAGTAAATTACATGTCTTCTGTGAGCTCAAGTGTTGTTTTGTTTTGTTTTTTCATCTGTGGAGATGATCCTCCCTATTCTTCTTCCTTGGCCTCAAGGCTCCCTAAACCCAAAAACAAAACAAAACAGAAAACTTGCTAAGATCTGCCACTGGCATTATACACCCAGCTCATTAAAGTAGTTTAGAAATCTCTTCGGGACCCATGACACATTAGGTCTTCCTCATGCTGAAATCTTTACAGTTACTCTGTTATTTCCTCAACAAACTAATGACATCTGTTTTTATCAGGCCAGACATGGACTGTTAAGACAGGCTGGGGATGCTGGAGCCCTCTGATTGGGTGGGGCATTTGAGCAGAGAGAGAATTGAAGGAGTAAGCTTCTGATATGTCACCCCTTTGGTGGACAGTCTGTCAGATTAAGAACAATGCTTTCTAATCATAGCTTCCAAGATTTATCAAAAACTGAATGTATTGAAATACTAATTTCCCTTCCTGGTACTGTCCTTACCTAGTTTTGTTGCCAAAGCATTCTTTTTCCTTTCTCTGGGAAGTTTGAATATTATAAGCATTGTCTCCCTTTAAGGTGGAATGATTTGCTTATAAAATTTTGACTTCATGTTTTAAAAATTTCTTTTGGAGTCTGGGTTTTTTTTTTTTTTTTTCAACTATTGGTCATTTCTTTAAAGGTTACAAATCTCTTCAGATTTTTATATCATATGCAAATTTTTCACCCATGCTTTCACACATTTTTTTTTTAAAGATTTTATTTATTTATTTGACAGAGAGAAAGCGAGATCACAAGTAGGCAGAGAGGCAGGCAGAGAGAGGGAAGCAGGCTCCCCACTGAGCAGAGAGCCCAATCTGGGGCTCGATCCCAGGACCCTGGGATCATGACCTGAGCGAAAGGCAGAGGCTTTAACCCACTGAGCCACCCATGTGCCTCCACATATTTTTCTTCTCCCAATAGTGTCCTTTTTTTGGTTATGCTTCTGTGTGTGTATACATGATGTATATATGAAATACTTTAATTTGTGATCTTTAAATACATAAGAGTACCCAATAATACAGAATTTGATATTCTCATGGATGAATCACACTGTTTTTTGTTTTGTTTTGTGACTGAAAAAGATACTATATTTAAGCTTTTTGACAATGGCAAATTCAGGCTCCATCCTTCTTTAAAACCTTGGTAACACCTAAATCTTCTATTTTAATTAGCCTGTTAATTAGGGATACTTAATCCTTGTCACCTAATGCTACATAAATATGTAGAAATGGACTAGTTTTGACTAGAATTTGACTAGAGTTGACTAGAAGAAACAGTGTAAGATAATCTGTTATTTTTAGTGCAATAATTTGAATTGGCTTTTAAATCAATGAGAGAAATTACTTTCCATGTCTACACTATTTTTTTCCCTTCACTTTTAGAATGTACGAAACCAAGTTGAAAGAACTGGAGACTGATATTGCCAAAAAAACCCAAAGCCTTACTGATCTTAAACAGCTTGTAAGACAAGCAACAGAGAGGGAACAGAAAGCTAAGAAATACACGGAAGACCTTGAGCAACAGGCAAGTAATTTCAAGCTACTCCTTGGCATTGTCTTATGTAGATAAAAGTGAACACTTGATAACACCTCCCCTAAAAGGCCCATCAAAGTGAATGGTACCACCATTCAACCATTTGTTTAAGCCCAAACCTTTAGATTATCAATTCTTTTATCTTTCTTACCCTACTGTCTTTATTAAATCACATCAGATCTATATTTCCAAAATATATCCCAAATATGATGATGTTGCAGCACCTCCCACGCTGTCAGTCTAGTCTAAGCTATTCTCTCACACCTGAACTGTTGCAGTGATTTCCTAACTGGTCTCCCTGCTTCCACTCTTGCCTTGTTTTACCTTCTCCCTATCCCTGAATGTATTCTCCACATAGCTGCTGAGTCACCCTTCTAAGCATTTAAAAAAAAAAAAAAAGAAAAAGAAATATCACAGCGTCAGTGTTCCAGTGGTTCCTCATTACCCCAGAATAAAATTCTAAAGTACTTTTCATAGCCTGTGAGGACCTACATGGTCTGGCATCTGGTTTCCTTTCTAGCCTCATCCTTACTTTCCCCTCATTCACAGTATTCTAATCACATGAATGTTCTTTCAGTCCTTCGAATAGGCCAAACTCATTCAAGCTTTAAGATCTTGGACTTATTTCCCTTGTCTAGAATACTCTCCACCCAAATATTCTCACAGCTCATTGCCTCACAGTGTCTCTGCTTAAACAGAGACTCCTCAGACCTTCCTTAACCCCATACCACCTTCCATGACTCTCCATCCTCTTACCCTGAGTTATTTTTCTTGATAGCCCTTCCTTTCATCTGGCACTGTTATTACATCACAAGCTTACTATTTATCTTTGTCTTCCCCCACCTGTACCCCCCTCTAAATACATAAGGACCCTGCCGTGAGGGATTTTGCCATCACTATATTCCCTGTGCCTAGGACAGTGCCTGCATGCGGCACTCAGTAATTATGGAATGAATAGTGAATAGAACATGACAGATATGTACTCATATTTTACATGCTTTTGAAAACCCAACTTTTAATATGCTTTACTAAAAATCTGCATCTTTATAAAACATATTTCCATGTCTGACTTTATCTTCCAACTTTTCATTGTGCCCAAAGATTGAGATTCTCAAACATGTTCCTGAAGGTGCTGAGACAGAGCAAAGCCTTCAGCGGGAGCTTCAAGTTCTAAGGTACATTGTCTGTTTATAAGGCTATCTTAAAAATAATAATAATAATAATAATATAACCAAGTTTGCTACATCTAGAGATTAGGATTTTTTAATCTTGTGGCCTAACAAGCTTATCAGTCTTATTTCATCCTTTTAATTCCAATTACTCTCTAACATAACAGATACTGAAAAAAGGGTAAACCAGATCCTAATATAAGTCTCAAGCTTCTAATTTAAACTTTCTGGTCACACTTTTAAGAAGCATGAAGAATTTTCATTCTCTGATCTCAGTTTGAGAATGGTAGCATTGCAACAGTGAGAGTAAATGAATAAATGTTTACCTTTATAGATTATCAGCAAGTTCTAAGCAATTTACAAAGTTCATAAGAAATAACCATATATTTTGTGAAGCAATGTCTATTTTTTGTTGTCTTAACACATAATCATTGTGTTCTAGATTAGCTAATAGTCAGCTGGAAAAAGAAAAAGCAGAATTAATCCATCAGTTAGAAGTTAACAAAGACCAGAGTGGAGCTGAAAGCACTGTATCTGGTAAAGTGTTTTATTCTTCTAGCATGTTAGCTAACCTGTTTTTGAATTAGGGTTTGCCTTTTTTATTTATTCAGATGTCTGATGATTGTCTTCCTATACACTCAGATCCTTGATAGCATGATTCCAGAGCTCTTTCCTTCATAAAACAGAGTTGTTTATAATAGCAGGTACTCAAGTTTTTTCTTTTTATGTTCCATGTGGGTGTTACATTTAATCATGATACAGGGCTAAGCAAAGAAAACTAGGTCTGTGGTTTCCATTTTCTAAGTATAGGCCCTTTTAAGCCCTCTGTAACATTATCTTTTCAGATTTTATTTATTTATTTGAGAGACAGAGAAAGAGAGCACGAGCAGGAGGAGGGGCAGAGAGAGAGAGAGTCTCCCTGCTGAGTGGGGAGCCTGTTGCAGATTCCTGGGATTATGACCTGAGCTAAAGTCAGATGCTTAACCGACTGAGCCATCCGGGTACCCCATCCTCTTATTATTAACTTAAAAACTACATATAGTAAACTCGCCTACTTTTTTTTTCCCTTTTACAAAGTAAGACAGTCTAATCCTCTCCATGCTTTCATTCAGAAGTGATTAATCACTCTATTGCTATGTGCATATGTATGCATATGTATACATATATATGAATTACATACACATACACATAATTAACAGCTGATCCTCGTTATTTTCAGTCTGTATTTGTGAATTCAACCACTCACTAAAATTTACTTATAACCCCAAAACCAGTACTCCTGGTGCTTTTGCAGATACAACAGCAGCGAAAAATTTAAGTTCTGATTCACCTTTTTCCAGATGCGATCCAACAAAGTGAGGCTTTGAATTATTTCAGCTCTCTCATACAGATGACTAGAGGATGTAAACAGGACAGGGCAGTGCAGGACAGGGCAAGAAGCTCTGGTTCTGGGGCCAGTTGGACTGGGTTTAAATCCCAACTCTCGGACACTTATGAGCGGGGCCTCAGGAGTCACTTGTTTTCTGAACTTTGTTTTCTCTTTCATCAAAGGATAGAATCTACCAGGATGAATTGTTTCCAGGACTTAAAATTACACTGTGTGTGGAGATATGAGTATGTGTATATGTACATGTTTTTCCAATGAATGGTTCAGTATTCACAAATCCATTGTTCGTGTTGACTTTTGAGAACATCACTGTTAACAAGAATCATTTGTTATATATATCTGATAAGTGTGATGGAAATAACAAATTCTATTCCAAAGGACTATATCAATTTATACTTGAACAATCTTTGATTATTTCACATACCTTTCTCAGTATCCTAGGATGTATTCTCGTTGCTACTTTGTATTAAAGCTATCATGTATGAGTTATACCAGACAATATGCTAAGTGCTTTACAAGCATTTTATAGTATTCCCCCCCCCCACCACCACCCCAGCATTTTGTAATTAACCATTAAAACACTGTTTGGTGGGTACTACTGTTTCCATTTTACCTATGATCTTCACCTTAAAGAGGTTAAGTAACAAGATCACAACAGTTAGAAAGTGAGAGAGGCAGGATGAAACCTCAATCTGTGGAACTCCAAAGCCCCTCCCTGGTCCTGCTTTTGACCACGGAAACTGCCTTACCTACCTCTTGGTGACTAAAACAGTCATGTAAGTCTCTCAACGGTATCTCTTACAGCAGCCAGCTCAGGGTACCAGACTAGCACATTCCCAAAGACCCGTTGATGCTGTTGATATTCGGCAAGTACTTTCTTTCTAAATCTCAGTTTTCTGAGAGGGAATTTCAGAACCCTGTATTCCTCATCTATTTAAAGGAGACTAAGGATACCTATCAAAGACTGTTAAGGTTCAAAATCAAACCAGACTGTCTTGGTAATTCTAAAGCACTATTTAAATAAAGTAGCAACAAGACTGGCAGAATATTGAAAAAGCTGTATGAAATAGTCAAAGGTTGTTCAGGTATAAATTGGTGTAATCTTTTGAAACAGAATTTGCCATTTTGATCATGCAATCAGATACCATTAAGCTAACTTTCAGAAAGTGAAATACATAATTATCACTTTTACTGCACTATGTCATTACTAATCTGTGTAACATATAGCATCCCTTTGATTAAGACAGTCAACTCAACATAGCATTACAGTGGTTAAGAACCAAATTTATAAAAAATAATTAGCACTTTCTACAAAGGTGAGGGGAAGTTTTGAAAAATATGATTTTGCTCTGCTTTCCAAAGGAAGATAGGTTCTGGTGACTATTCCTAAAGGAAAAGGATGAGGAAAATATTTCTTGTCTCCAACTTCTAATTAGGAAATGCTATCAAGGGAACCTTAATAGAACAGAAACCTTCCTGTCTCACTCATCAAAATGTGTCTTGCTGCCTGTTATTTTCTCAAACTTTAGTATTACTTCTAACTTTTACCTTCCAGTGGCTACAAAATATGACAGGACACATTATATTTTGCTTAATTTAAAGAAAATGTTTCTAGCAAAGATGGCAATTAAATTAAAAAATCCCATTTATCCACTGATTCTTATAAAATTAGAGAGATGTTAACTCCAAAGGGGGGTAGTTAAGGATCCAGTAAATTAAAGCCCTTGTGCTCTGTGTAACTCAGGGTTGCCTGACCATAGTATCAGGATTTATTTGTCTTTGTTTTATCCACCCTGTCTGGCATGTATTTCACGTAGTAATTACACAGTAAAGGTGTACTGACCTACATGAACAGCCAGTACTGTTGGGGACCAGGAACATTTAGCCAGCTATGGTTGTAGCCACTTACCTAACAGTCTACTTATTCTTTTGTTGTCCTTTTTTCTCTGAAAATAATTTCTTCCATGTAAAAAATTAACCCGATTCTATACTTCTGATACCCAGTACATACCTTTTCTCTTGGTCTGCTGTGGAATTGCAATACCGGATAGAGGTAGGATTACAGTATTCAGTCTGGAAAGCGTTTTAGCCATAAAATGCGTATTTCCTAGGCTCTAGTTTCTTAGTTTTCTACTTACGCTCTAAAATAAACTCTTTGTCAGAGTGAGGGAAAGCAGAATCTGATTTTTTAACTTTTTTGGCAGATCCTGATCAACTCAAGGAAAAGGTAAAGGATTTAGAGACACAGCTCAAAACTTCAGATTTAGAAAAGCAGCATTTGAAGGTAATTTTATCTAATTATAATATTATAAATGCTTTGTGTTAAAGACTGTTAAAGACAACTTCTATGAACACCACCCTTGAGTTTTAAGTATGTATCCTAAAAATTCCTGAGTATACATTTGACCTCGATACTGCAGAATTCATTATATTCATCTGTGTTAAAAATATTAAACGAGAGCTACAAAAATGCGAGACAAAACAAATAGGATTAAAGAGACGTTTATTTTTTGATTCTCAACAAATATGGCTCATTATTTTAATATAAGTTTTGGGTCATACTGGGAAAACTTTTATTTTTTATTATTTTTTGTTTTTTTTTTAAGATTTTATTTATTTATTTGATAGACAGATCACAAGTAAGCAGAGAGGAGGAAGCAGGCTCCCTGCTGAGCAGAGAGCCCGATGCGGGGCTCAATGCCAGGACCCTGGGATCATGACCAGAGCCGAAGGCAGAGGCTTTAGCCCACTGAGCCACCCATGCGCCCCCTTTTATTTCCTTTTGAAATTCTTTTCAGGAATAGCTCCCTTTATTAAAGAAAGATATCTGCCATGCTTTATCTCTTAAGGAATCTATAAACAGAATAAAAGAGCATAAGCTGAAGAATTAACTAGTAGATCACTCGCTATTCTAAAGTCCAAATTGTCTCTTCACCAGATGCTTCTTCGCCAGGTAGAAGTCCTAGAGTTTCCCTAATTCTAAATATAAGAAACTGACTATTATTCATTTTTTTAAAAATAAGTGTTTATGAAGAAAACATAAATGAACCCTAAACCAAAGAATCTTAACCAAAATAACCTATGTTGTGATTGGCCAAGTCTTTTTGATTGCCTCAATGAGAGTATCTGATATACTTCTGGAGAAAGATTAAACACCATCTCCATTTAAGAACTGATAAATTTTAGTCAAAAAGTAGGACATAACTTACGGGATAACTTAATTTGTTAGCGAACAAGTTAGTTATTTTTGCTGTACAAGGAAACCTTGTTTGCGAAATTCTAAAAACATACTTCTGCCTATATAGTATATAAATGTATTAGATTATTCAGGTTACTTTGGATTTTATGTTTATAATTAAGTCTCTTTATTTCAAATCTAAAGAATATATTATATTCCTACATACCTTTCAAAGATACTATGTTTCTGTTAGGAGGAAATAAAAAAGCTGAAAAAAGAACTGGAAAACTTTGATCCTTCATTTTTTGAAGAAATTGAAGATCTCAAGTATAATTATAAAGAAGAAGTGAAGAAGAATATTCTCTTAGAAGAGAAGTTAAAAAAACTTTCTGAACAATGTGGAGTTGAGTTAACTAGTCCTATTGCTGATTCTGAACAGTTTGAAGATGAAGAGGAAAGTCCTGCTGATCTTCCCATTTATTAAACTACCTATACCTGTAATTTTATTTAACTATTTACTTTATAAGTCAAAACTCCATCTGGAAATCACACAGATTTCTGACCTATATGATTTCCTTCTTCATACCCTGTACCTTTATTAAATTGAAGTTTTAGTAAATAAAGTTATATGAAATTTTAAAGTATTTTTGATGACTTTTAGTGTAAGGTATAACTAGATCATATAACTAGATATAACAATGAATTTCTTTATACCTAATGTTTAAGTTTTTTAAAGAGTATAGGGGTGAACTTTAATATTTAAAGCTGGGGTTTATAAATATACTTATTTATATGTGTGTTAAGACTCTAGTTTTATATATGTGTACATGTATATAAACAGGTATGATGTTATAGCCATAAGTTTTGTTAAGTGTCAGAATAAATTCATCTTGAACTCTTTAAAGTTGATGATCCAGAATTTTTGGTTTAATTGCTGCATTTAAGGTAAGGAGCTTATTACTACATTTTTAATGCAGTAGTGGCTTAAATTCATTTGCTGGTTCTAAATAAAATTTTGAATAGACCTTTGCAACTGAGAAATTCGTTTCTTCAAATGCTAGAAGATTACTGCTCTATTAGACATGGAACCTTGAGATTTTTTTACCTTCCATATATGGCAGAATTTTCAAGATTCAAAGATAACAATAAAGCTGGTTCTTAACTGCATTTCTAGTTTATATCAAGTATTATATCTTTCAGTCTACCAAATTTCTGATTATCTATTTTTGAAAAAAGACTAAACAAACATTTGGTATCAAAGCTATGGTCATACTTGTTCAGGTTCATGTTGATAATAACTGGTTTTGAATTCATGTAAGTCTCTGGAATTGGCCAGCATAAACCAAGATGATGGCGGTGAACCTGAAGAGAGAAAAAAGGTATTAGCTTTAGACTTTTTGACCTTCATTCACTTATAAATATGTATTTTGAATGCCTACCATCTGCCAAGCATTACTTAAGGCTCCACTTTATCTTACCCTTTTTCTTGTTTTCATAGCTGTTCTCCTCCTGACATATTACATATTTACTTGTTATTGTCTATCTTCCCCATTAGAATGTGAGCTTCATGAAGGCAGAGACATTGTTTTGTTGACTCTGTATTTCCAGCACCTGGAAACATGCCAGGAACATATTCAGGGGCTCCATAAAAATTTAATGAGTAGAGTCTGTTGCTGAGTACAGAAGCTAGCCAATTAAAAAATATGAGTGGGAGGCATTCTAAATATCACGTTGACAGAATGGTGCTTTTTACTCTGATTACAATTATGTAAATATGTTTAGAACATATACAGTGTGGGTATATTTGGCAGATAGGGGTATATAGCCGTTCTGGAAAGTGAAGCAAGGGTCAGATCATGAATATTCTTAATGTCACTAAGCACTTTTATGCAACAAAGTAACATTTTAACTTACTATGAAGAATGGACAGAATAAGGATAAGACTGAAAAAGAACATTTAGGAGGGTGATAAACAGGTCAAGCATGAATCTTGGCTACAATTAAAATGAAAATTAACTGCCAGCTGGTTGGGAAGAAGTATAGATTCAACAGATCAGAATCTTTAAATAATTTTATCTATGAAGTAATGGAGAGAGGGGTTAAAAATGGCATTTCCGTTTTTGAACTGTTGGGAGTCAGGGGGTTGATATGACTTAAGGTCCAGTTCTGAACATCACTAATTTCAGAAACCTGTGAGAAATCAAATAGTCCAAGTGCCAGAAAGGGCACAAAGTCTAAAAATTCATTTGGTAAATATTAACTGTTACCTTGGCACTTTTAACTCAAATTCTATAGTCAAGTAAGTTTGGGGAATGCTGGGTTAAAATAAGCTGGTACAGATTATCTCAGAGGGCATTCATCTGCAACATTAATTTCCAAGAAGGGAGTATGTAATATGCAGAGCTTTCCAAACATTTTCATCAGTTTAATTCTGAAGTACATTAGGAAAATCAATGCCCCAGAGAATGAATACACATTGGGAAACACTATTATATAAAGAATGGTGGCCTGTAAGATGAGGAATTTAAATTTCTTCACGACACATCAGAATTTCTGCAATCTATAGAGAATATTCTAGTGCCACTTCTACCTCCTTTTAGGAGGACAATATCATACCACAAGCTATTTTCTGTCATTACCTTGATTAAACAGCCATCGTTGCAATGCCACACTATTCCTTCAATTTTACCCTCTCTGCAACCTTCAAACCAGGATAATAGGTCATTGTGCTTCAAGGAAGGTAGATTTCTGATTTGAAATGCCCCATGTGGTATAAGAAGATGTAATGGATGCTTCTTGCTTCCTAACCCTAAATGTTAAAAATTTTCATTAGCCATACAAAAGTTCTAAAAACTGAGAAAATTTACTTAAAAAAAAAAAAAAAGCCTTTGAAGACATTTAGCAATTAACTTACCAAAAAACTTAGTTGGTTTCCTAAGTGGTGATGTCATTCAAAACTGCCACCATATCCCATTAAATATAAATTTCACCTTCATATAATGTGTACCAAGGGTCAGCAAATTATAACCCGTGGGCTAAATCCAACCAGATGCCTGTTTTTGTAGTTTCAATGGAACACAGCTATACCCATTCTTTTAAGTACTGTTTACAGCCTACAAAACCTAAATATTTACTACTGGACTTGTACAGTGAAAGTTTGCCAATCCCTGATCTATACCACTAGCCAAGTTCAACTATCATTCAGTGTTTGCCAAACAGCCACTCTGTACCTCTGATAACTTGTATAATTACTATCTTCTTTCCAACTACCAATCAGTCGGCTTCTGATCCCTATATAGGACTTTGCTATCGCAGCTTTAATGTCCTTGGGTCTGTCTCCATTTCCTATCAACAGTGTTTTCCACAGTGCTCTCTGGACTTGCACTCAGTTCACTGTAGTACAGATTTTAATACTCGATTCATGGTCAATTCTTTACTTAATTTACTCTTAGCTGTTAATGCTAAATACCTAGCCATGAAAAAACACAGGATTTTCATTCAACTCATTTCACCTAAATTTTAATAAGCAACAAAAAGTTACACTTGAATATTTCCCTTTCATACATAGTTTTATAGTGTTATTATGTGAAAGAATGAGAGGCTAAAATCAACTTTTTGGGTTAATAAAATGGTTTGAGTCCCGCATCAATTTCTCCATGGACATAAACAGCAATGGCTATAATTCTAGGAAGCTGTTTAACTCAAATTAGTCATCTCTTTAGTGTATGTGTTTTAAGTTAAGCCTAGGAAGTTCTCTTTATAAATGACAGTTACTATAACTGAGCAGGAAAAAGGCTTCACTCACCATACGGGTTTCCATTAATATTTGTTCCTATAAGCTCTAGTGTTTGTTCCAGGAGATCTGAGAGTGGCACTGCACTAATTTCCAAAAGCCCAGGGTCATCAGGATGATGCTTCAGTACCAGGGCAACTTCGAATTCATAATTAACTACAGAGGAATGCCAGCAATATTGCTTGTTGTTTTTCTCCACTGGTACCCAACCTACATGTAAAGGAAAAACTGTCAGGACACTGCTTTTCTTTGGATTGAGACTTGAAGCAATTTTAATTTTGTTATAGATTTTCCATGTTTTCTGGATGTTAATCACACAGATAACTTTTTTTTTTAATCAGTGGAAGCATTAGCAATTTTACTTTTTTAATCCTAATCATTCTTTTAATCCTAAGGTTATTTTTACTTTTTACTCTATTGAGAAATCAACCTGCTTGACAGTTCACTACAGAATATTCAGCATTCCTTTCTAGAAAATTTTTTAGTAAGAACCGAATACCATTCTAAAACACAGCACTAAAACTTTTTTTTCTTTTCTTTTTCATTTTTCTTTAAAGGTTTCTCTCTACCATCTCTCCAGTTTCAGGAACAATAGACCTATGCAGTAAATGTTCTACAATTTATTGTACCGTTGCAATATCTGCTGAACAATGTATTAATTCCACATGTACTGAAGGTTATTGCTATTCTTCTCCTAACTTATGTTACCAGATAGGCTCCCTCATGTGAACAATTCTTTATCAACAAACAAAAACTAGGACACATATGCCATTGTGACCATCTTTGGTCACATCTTTGACCTTCAGTACTCACTCAGGTAACTGTAATAACCTCTTTTCTAGTCCATTAGTCTCCAGGGAAACCCACCACACTTTTATCATAATCTTGCTTCAAAATTTTAAATTTAATTCTGCTGTACCCCTGCTTAATAATCATCTTCAGGATGAACTTAAAACTCCTCTAAATGGAATATAAACTCCTTTAAGATCTGAGCCCATTCCACCTCTCCAGCATCAAGTTTTATTAATGTCCTCCAACCCTAAACATTCCAGCCACAGAGAAATGTCACCTAAAATTCCCACAACTCCATTTTGCTCCTCTTCAGGCAAGTTTGCTTAAGCTGACCTTCCCTCTTCCTTGCCAGCTAACTTCCTGGTTCTTATGCTTCGGTACAGATGTCCTCTCTGCTTAGAAGCTTCCTCTAACTACCACAGGCTAACAAGAATTCTTCCTCTTTTCCTGACTATCCCCTTTGTATATTTTCCTTTTAGTTCTTTCTTAAATCATACCAATATTGATAGATTTCCCCTAGTGTCTAAAAGATCATGGATAAGATTCTAATCTTCATTTTGTATTACTAGAACCTAAGACTACTCTGCATATTATAGGTACTCAAGATACACCTGCTGAACTGAACCTTATTCTGGGGTATCTTTCTACTCAGCACACTTGCAAAAATCTCCCCATTCCCAGAAAAACTACTTATGCATTTTAGAAAAGTTTTTATGATACCAGGAATGTGTCCATTTTCATCAGGCATCGGATTCCCATTTAATTGTTCTATTTCTTTCGCTGGTATCCAGCACTCTGGAACAGGTTTGAAGTCCTCCTCAACATTCCAAAAAAATTCTAAAAGAGTTAAGTAATTTTAAATGTGGTGATACTTTAAAAAATATAAAAGATGAACAAATTCAAAGTGGGAAGAGCTAATAAACCCCATTAATATCAGGTCTTATATAATCATTCTCCATTATCACCATGATGTAACTGCACTTCTCAGGGTTAGGGCACTAGAATTTTGGGGGAGCCTAAGTGGTTCCTTCAGTTAAGCGTCTGCCTTTGGCGCAGGTCATGATCACGGGATCCTAGGATTGAACCCCGCATCAGGTGCACTGCTCAGTGGGGAGCCTGCTTCTCACTCTCCCTCTGCATGCTGCCCCTCTGCTTGTGCTTAACACTTTCTCTGTCCAATAATTAAATAAAATCTTTAAAAACAATTTTTCAATTCTGAACTCACCACTCTGTAAACAGTGGATAAAAGTCTAAAGTAGCCAATGTTCTAATATGTGTAGATTTATGATGAATTTTTAATGCACTATAAACATAAACATATAAATACATATATGAATGAGTGGATACAGTAATTAATGTATACATCTGCTTATATTAGAGGAATTTTAATGTTTAATTAAGCACACTGATAATCCTTTGATATTTTTGTGCCTGATTTATAAAATTACGTATTTGTCTCTTAGGCAACAAAATCAAAATGTGTTGCTCATTACAGTATATGTGTAGTACTTTGTATGTTTTAATAACATCAACATACTCTAATGAGTTATAAAAATGTTAGGAAAATGACTCAAAATATTTTTCAAGAATATTCTTTTACATACAAAGATACTCAATTATAATTTTCTTCTTTCCCCTAAGTACTTAAATTGTAAGAAGGACAGAATGTATAAAAATACCACCATAGCAAGAAATAAGCCAAAAATTGCAGGTTATTTAAATCATAAGAAGCTAAAAAGAAAAAAAAAAAAAAAAAAGAAGCCCACTAACCTTTTGAGTTTTGTTTTGAATGTAGAAAATTTTTAAATCTTTTCTCAGCTAATTTGTTAGGTTTTCTATCTAGCCGAGCCCAAAGGTATGGCTGACCTAAAAAAAATAATAATAGTAGGGAAAAGAAAAGTTTAAGGAGCAAACAATAAAACTTATCTTGAAAGACATTTCAGTATAAAGTTTTTTCAATAAATAACAGGGTCATCTTCCCCCAAAACACCAACCCTGTAAGACACATTCTAACAGATCCATCTTGCCCAGCTGTACCTGATGCTGTAAGAAGACCCAAGTCTTTGGTTCAAGAATGCTGAGGATGAGATTAAAAAGTAATATGTGACCCTTTCATAAGGACATTCCACAGCCAGATTTTATCAGCAACGAGCATTTGTGAGAAACTGAAACCTCTATACTAAATGGAAACGTACCCAGAGAATTGTAGTCACACTTTTCCAGAAACAGGATGGTGTACCGTAAGGGTTAATTCCCAAAAATGTGGAATTAGACTGAGCTATTTTGCATGGCTCTGATCCCCGGTCGAGTGATTATTAGTGATGATCTGTAATCGTGGATCTGCGAAGTTTCAGGGCAGTGTGTCCACACTCTCTATTGATGACACTAAGACTAATGAGTCTTATACCTGGTCTGAGTGAGATTCCCGGCGGGCTCTGCTGTTGGGACTGGTTACTTAGCAGGAGGAGATCTCCATGACCCGCAGAATATAAAAATCCCCAGTTGACACTCCATTTTGGATTCTGTTTACAAGGTGTTCCCTGCATACATCAGTGGTTCTTGATTTGACAAAGTATGTCCTGCCAGAACCTTGGGGGCTGGGAGGGGTGGAGAGGGGTAAGGCGGGTAACAACAGGCGCTTTCACCTGGACTCCCAGACCCTTTGCTGCAATGTACATCCTTACATTTAATGCCCTTGCTAATACTGTGTATCCTTTACCTGTAATAAACTGGATTCGCAAGCACTGCCATTCTGGACCCTATAAGTTTTCTTCAGCAATCCAGTCATGTTTATCTGCCACCATTATACATGATCACATAATGATGCACATTTAAGCTGCTTAATATAAACATGAAAGCCTGAAAAATCTTTTAGTTTCTTCAAATATATTAGATTTTTAAATTACTGATTATAGTTTAGTTCAGACCTTCTGTATTACTTATTAACTATCCCAATAAATATTATGAAGAACCAGATTAAAATTATATCCCATTATTTCTGGCTGAATGGACCTTTTGTTCTTTTTACTATTAAGTACAAAAATCCATTTCACTTATACCCATTAAAATGGCTACTATCAAACAGAATTACAAGTGTTGGTGAGGGTGTGGAAAAACTGGAACCCTTGTGCACTGTTGGTGGGAATGTAAATCGTGCAGCTGCTGTGGAGAAACAGTATGGCAGTTTCCTCAAAAAATTAAAAATAGAATTACTATACGATCCAACAATATATGTCTTCTGGATATAGACCCAAAAGAACTGAAAGCAGGGCGTCAAGAAGATATTTGTTCATCATGCTCATAGCAGCATTGTTTCCAACAGCCAAAAGGCAGAAGTAGTCCAAGTATACACTGATGGATGAATGGTATGGACAAAAAACTACGTGATATGATATGGACATAAAATTATGTGGTGTGTACAACAAACAAAATGAGGTCTATACACATAATGAACTGTTACTCATGAAAAGGAAGGGAACCGTGTAGGTACTACAACATGAACACTGAGGACACTATACTAAAAGAAATTAGCTTGCCATAAAAAGACAAACACTGTTTGACTCCACATATATGCGGTATCTAGAATAGCCGAAACCACAGAGACAAAGTAGAATATGGTTGTCAAGGGCTGCAAGAGAGGGAACGGTGAATTATTTAATGGGTACTGAGTTCCAATTTGCAAGATGAAGTGGTGATAGGAGACAGACGGTGGTGACTGGAGCACAACAATGAACTGTACACTTAAAAATGGTTAAGATGGTAAGGTACGTTAAGTGTATGTTAATCACAATTCATACTGGAAAAAATGCATTTCAGAAGAGATTTCGTGGTACCAGGAATATGTCTAATTTGCATTTATTTAACTGTTCTGTTTCTCTTGCTGGAATTAAGAGGTAAAAGGAAATCATAAAGATTATTTCTCTCTTTGATGCATTTGTTTTCCTTAATTGACAATTTCTATTTCAGTTTCTAACTCTTAAAGTGCATTAAATTGAAATAAATTAGAGATGCTGCCAATAGTAATAAAAACTATGGAGTCAGCACTGGAATCAGTGAAATCAGAGCAAGTTTTAGGATCATACATAGGTGCTATTACCAGGTTAGTCATTCATTAATTAGCTGGTCTTGAACAAATTAAGTTCTCTGAGGCTCTATCTCTGCAATAGAGAGGCTTACTGTGCAAATTAGAGATAACATGTATAAAACATTTATCCTATCACCTGCCTTTAATGAGTATTAAGTAAATGTTAATTATCTTCCTTTCCTCCCCCCCAGGACAGAGATACACTGATGTAATAAATAAGTATAACAACTGGGACTTTATCATTTTGCTCTTATATTTAGACTGCCTAGGGCTGATGAGGATAAATGCCCTACTTCAGATATATATAGTTTGTAAAGTGATCAAATAATATTTGTAGTACAGTTTTGTTTTACCTTTGTAAGTAGTAATATAACAACATGTTCCATCCACTTTTTCTGTTGGAATTGCACTGTATATATCTGCATCTAATGCCTTGTGACTTAGAGTTTCAGTTGCCAAAACTTTAAATGGCTTAAAAAAGAGAGAAAGAAAATTGGTTTTAGATAAACAGCCTCTATGCCTTCATCCATACTCTCACCTGGAATGTTCTTAATTTCACTATTTCTAAAGTACAATTTCTTGCTTACCCTTCACAATTAAAAAATATTTCTTCCATCAAGTTCTCATGAGTTACCCCCCTCCCTTCTATGCTATCAAAGCAACACCTGTTCTCCCACACTTCATTTTTATTCTGTTTCTTTATCCACCATGAGCTGACAATAGGAACCATGTCCTATGCAGCACTGTCTCTGTAGCACAGTGTGTCCAATCATTTACTTGATAATCACTTGCTAAATGTCTTCTATGGGTTAATTCTCATCCTTGACACTAGGAAATATAGAAATTAACAAAAAAGTACCTGTCTTTGGTGGAACTTTTATTTTAATGAGCGAGACAACAGGAGCAAAGTAATACATACATACAATGTTAAGTATAATAAATGTTAAGGAGAAAAACAAATGGGGAGTCTCTGAGCTTTCACAGTAGTAAACTCATGATTTATGGTTCTTCTGTTGTCAGGAAGAGAAGCCAAGACCATCAAGAATGGAGAAGAGTTTCTACAATTCCTACCAACTTTTTATCTGTAATTTATTTTTATTTCTGAGGAAGACTTATGCCACCATTTTATAGTATGAATTATCTGAAGTAACACTCATTACAAATAATGTAAAAAACACTGCACAATACTGGTGTGTACAGGTTTTAAAACTAATACATAGAAGTACTGTTTCTGAGTCAGGGAGACTTAGGAAATTAGCACCATTCTGTTACTGATTCAGTACTTTCTTTCTTTTTTTTTTTTTAAAGATTTTATTTATTTGTTTGACAAAGAGAGATCACAAGTAGGCAGAGAGGCAGGCAGAGAGAGAGCGGGGGGAAGCAGGCTCCTCACTGAGCAGAGACCCCCGGTGTGGGGCTTGATCCCAGGACCCTGGGATCAGGACCCTGGGATCACGACCCAAGCCCAAGGCAGAAGCTTTAACCCACTGAGCCACCCTGGCGCCCCTGATTCAGTACTTTCAAGATAAAATAATGATGGGGATTCATCACTAACTTCTGCAATTAGCATCAGAGGATATCAGTTTAACCAACAAACCAGCAACAAACAAAGCAACAAAGGCTTGGCCTAATATCAGTGCTGGTGTGGATTCAAATTTACCAGAAATCCTAGGGAGACTACTCTGCCCATGGAGGGGTTTTTTTTGTTTTTTTTTTTTGTTTGTTTGTTTATTTGAGAGAGAGAGAGTGAGAGAGCATGAGAGTGGGGTTAGGGGCATAAGGAGAAACAGACACCCCACATAGCAGGGAGCCAGATAGAGAGCTTGATCCCAGGACTCTGGGCTCATGATCTGAATGGAAGGCAGACACTTAAGCAACTGAGCCACCCAAGAGACAACCCCCACCCCAGCCCACCACCCGATAGAGCTCTTGATGAGCTCCAAATACTCCTTCTATAAGAATTAATTGTCTACCATTCTACCACGCTTTGCTACCAACATGTTTAAAAGACAATGTAAGATACCAAAGGGTACACAAAGTTCTCATTAAAGACTACGACTGGAAAAACAAGGCATGTGTGTTTAAAATAATAGTGAATATCAACTGAGTGGTCCTCCAATTTCCAGACAGAGGAGATCACTGGGATAACTAACATCATCAAAGTTTCATAGAGAAAGTCTGATTTGAAAAAATTAAAAATTGTGGAAGTAATCCAAGCACAGTTGGAAAGCCTAAGCAAAAATAAAGATAGGACCATGCCTAGTATGTTCACAGGATGAAACAGATTTCGCTTTGAGCAAGCAACTCTGTCACAAACACACATGGCATTTTCTGCTGCACTGAGCCCAGGCCCCCATGGTGGGTACAACAGGCACTTCAAGAGTAGACTGGGCCTGGTTAATGGGAAGCCTTGACTTACAGTTAAGGATTTGAATACTGTGGTATAAATAAAAGTGTAAGCAAATCTTAACTGCAGAGGGACCTGAGCAGGGGCTTATTTTTCCTGCTGGAGGGTACTTTTACAAACTATCCACTCTCACCAACATACAAAGTTGAGAATCACAAAGTTGAGAATCACAACTAAAGTGATCCACTATTTGTGGTATCAGTATTTCTTACTGATACTAAAAAAAAAAAAGAAACAAACAAAAAAAAACCCAAAAAACAAAAACAAAAAACACAATGTGGCAACTACTGCTATAGACACTTAGTAGTAACTGTGGGGTTTAGACCAGGAAAGAACAGGATGATGGATCATTCTGGGAGGCAGGGAAGAAAAATCAGGCAGTGCAGTAAGCAGCACATAAATATTGAGAACTATAACTGCTGTGGCATTAGAAATGTTCTATTATAAAGTAAAAAGTGTCAAGGTGAGGGGCGCCTGGGTGGCTCAGTCCATTGACCCCTCTAGGTTTCAGCTCAGGTCATGATCTCATGAGTGCTGGGATCAAGCCCAAAGACGGGCTCCAGCTCAGTGGAGTCTGCTTGAAGATTCTCTCCTCTGCCCCTACTCCTGCGTGTGCTCTCTAAAATAAATAAATAAATAAATATAATTTTTTAAAGAAGTAAATAAAGTAAAAAGGGTCAAGGTAAATGGAAAATTGGCATGAAAGTACTCCACGGTTCATTCTTTAATTCAACAAATATTTAACCAGAACCTACTTGCACGACGGTTCCTAGAAACTGGGACTAGATGTAACAGGGGAGTCTCCACCTTAAAGGTCTTTTAGTCTAGAAAACAAGGAGGCCTCCAACGCAAATGACCTAAGGAGGGTGGGGGCCTATACCATATGCACACGAAGAATTTTGTATGATGAGTTGGAAGCACCGAATACCCGGGGTTTCTGCTATCAAGGACTTTGCTACACATGAAAGAATTACCCTGATACAGGTTACTAATCATTCACCAGTACAAAGTCCCTCTACGACTAAAACCCGGTGCTGAGAGAAACACCAAAGGTGGGAACACCAAAGTCAGAATCAAACAGGTAACTACTGGCAACGACACAGGAGGTGTGATCTCTAGCGACCTAATTAGGGCAGTGGTCAACACCACCGGTTCCCTGTTGAGAACTGTTAATAGCCAAGTTTTTCTACAATCTCCACTTTGTCGCACACTCCTGAAAAGCAGGAAAGTTTGGATTGCGGTGATTATGTGAATACTTAAGGGGTCTTCCCCCAAAAAAACGTGGTAGAAAAAAGGGCTATTACTTAAGACGTGGGTTTTCAATTTCCGTGCGACGGCAAGTTTGAATCGCCTTATCAGAAAAATTCTCTCAACGATTCCCTCCCTTGCAACTAAAGAGGTACAAGAACCTGGAGCTCAGGGAGCAAGAGCCCCCTACCCCAGACCTCCCCAGCGAAATCTGCAAAAAGCTCCCTGCCTGCAGGGCGGCTCTAACGACCCCCGAAGTCCTGCGTGGCTGCTCCCCGGCCCCCACACTCCTCGGTACCTGATGCTCCCTTTTGGTGGAGGGCTCCTCTTTCACCTCCGTCACAAATACACACGGCATTTTCCGCTGCACCGAACCTAGGCGCCTCATGGTGGGCCCAACAGGCAGTGCGAACGCAGAGCACGCTTCCAAGCAGCGTCCGGCCAGGAGAGCGTCCCCAACAGTCACACACACAGCTCAAACCACGAACACTGCCAGGCGGCAGCGCGCACACGGCCCCCACACCAAGCGTGGGGCGGGGACGCATGCGCAGAAACGGCCTCCTGCCGCGGCGCCTTCTGGGAGTTGTAGTGTGGGCGCCGAGGTAACGCCGTTTACACTCCCGCGAGCCTTAGTCCGGGGTGTGATGACCGTGAAACGAGCGATCCGTTTCTGGGTTGTGTGTGTTTAACCATCCTTAGTAACCGATGATATTTATGAAAATTAAAGAATAGCAAGTTATAAGTAATGAATTATTTCAGGTGGCGACTTAACACCACTCTGTTGAAAAGGAATTGCCTGTTCGCGTTCATAAATTCCTGTAGAAGTTTAGAAATATTCAGAGACCTCTTAAAGCCTGACGGAAACAGATTTCCCAGGAAGAGTGCTAGAAAACGCTACAATTAAAACACCTGGGACACCCCTCCCACACACACAGACAATTGTAATACCGTTTGGACTGCACCTCATTGTGCCGCATAACATAGTCGAAATTGGTTCTAATGTCCTTTTCTAAGTGCAAAATTTAGCCTTAGACTAATCCAAAACCGGATTTCAATCTTAATTTTTTTCATAGGAATCTCATTTATCGTAAATATGAGCTCCAACAGAATTCAAATGGCTTGAGTAGTTAGAGTCAGTCAACTACAGAGCTAGTCAATCAAGAGTTTTGACTTATTGCTTAAAAGAATATTGGAGGGTAAGTAATGAGATGGTCAATGATCGAATAAAATATTAAATATTTAGTAATAGTGACTTTCTATCTTATTGAAGCTAGTAGTCTTCAGCAGGGGAGTTCTGACAATCACCAGATGCTTAGACAAGGCCCAGGTATCCTTTTTAAAACTGTGTTACCTACAAGTACCACAAAGTCCAGTGTTTTCCTGACTTACCCATAAGAGGGTTTCCAAAGAATAAATATCCCTTAAAAAAATGCACTGTATTTAATTGCCAGATTCAGAGAGGAGAAAGATTTTGCCACTTCATTTATTTTTCTGTTCTGCTATCTTCTAGGAAAACACAAAAAAAGGCGAAAACCAAACCAAACCAAACCACTTTTTTTTTTTTTTTTTTAAGAATACCCGATGCTGATAGTGGTTGTCAGTAATGGGGACCAGACACTTAGTACTTTATAATCAAGCACCAGTGATTTTCTGTTCCTCCAGAGGAATCCCAGCAAGCAGCTTGTTTCATGGGTCTCAAGGGAACAACAATTAAATAACCCTCACAACTATCAACCGCCATTTCCCAAACTGCCACAGAATCTTCTAGGTCCAACATTCTGTCATTTCTGAGAAGAGATCATCTTCTAAAACATTCTACTTGCTGTTTGAATAGTAATAGCAAGGCTAACCATTCCTCAGGAAACTCTCTATTTCCAGTGCTTTGATTTCATCAGTTGGCTGAAACAAAGGAGTCCAAGTCAGGGGAGAGCCAGAGGTCCAATTCACAGTTGCAAACAGGGCTCCTATTCTAATGGGCAGCAGCCAACAGCTTTGCCTCATTTTTCATAAACCTGAAGCGCCAGCAATGAGTTACTACCAGTCCCTGTACTTAAAGTTGTATAATCGGATTACAAAGTCTTCTCTGACCGATGTGCTAGTATTCTAGCATGCATCAAAGATGAAAGACACTCAGTGTGAGTCTACATCGGCCAACCCAAAATACTTACAGAATTCTCAGGCCTACTCCCAGCTGTGGAGGCAAATTTCCTATTGCTCATTACAGGGAATAAAAATCCTCATGAAAATGGTCATAGCTTTTCCTGAAAGACTAGAATGAATTTCACAACAGGAAAGAAGTGAATAAGAAAAGGAGGGGAGGAAGGAGAAAAATAAAGGAAAATAGAGTTTGTTTTAAAAAGAGAGAAAGAAGAAATTAAGGCTCCATGCAGTCTAAAGACTACCAAAACGTACAAAACTGCACTTTGCAAAGACCAAAAAAAAAAAAAAAAAATCCGCATTTTAGTTTGACCTTTTTTTGCTGTCTCTAATGGAATGTAATTATTCCCAACATACCCCAAAAGGTAAAAACATTTTTTTCAGCCTTTCCCCTATGTAAAACAGGGATTCCCACAATGGCTTTAATCGTGATGTTACATGTAATCATGCAATAATGGTGTTTGGTAACAGTATTTGGAAATAATCCCTGTAGCCAAAAGCTCATAGGCAGAGAGGGAGTTTATCTGGAGGCAAAGACCACTTAAAGATATTTCTTAGAGGTGTTTTTCTACATAACCTATGTGCTTAAAATGAGTACTTTATTGTTCTAGAGTTAGAAGTTGGGGCAAAACAGAAGGCAAGATACTAAGGTTTTTTATTTATATATATATATATCTCTATATGTACATATAGATATATATCTTTGCCAATATTTTCAAGGGTTTAGCCAAATTTTCTCTACTTCTTCACTTACTTTTAATACTGCCTATTTCTTTTTATTTTTTCTCTTATTTACAGTTACAGGCAAACAACTCTTCTAAATTTTAGCTCCTTATTTTATTTCCTAGATTTTTACCTTAAAGTATTCAGAAAGTTCTTACCAGTTAGCCTGTTTTACTTAACTAAAGTGAGAATCCATATGCCTTTATCTTTTTAATTTCCAATTCAAAGTACATTGCATTTTAAAAATGCATTTTGATCTACTATAATCTGTCATCTCTATGGCAACTTCTAAGTCACCTCTTATGAGTAATTTTCTTAATTTCTGCCAGGTTTTAGTTCTTTTAGTAAAGATATTAAGATGAAGAAAGACCTCAGTAACTGCTGATTGAAATGTCTCATTCTGGGAATCAGAGTACTTCACTTTGTCTTCAACAAATTCTCAAAATTTATACACACTCTGGATCTTTCTGCTATAGGAAGAAGCTATTCCTCCTTTTATGATGGATGAAAAATGAATGGAATATAGCTACAAGATGAATAAATAGTCCAATTATTTTCAGGTACCTATTAAAATAACACAATCTGAATGATTTTTTTCCCAATTCAATGGATAGCAGTGAGTACATATTTAAATAATTTTATTTATTATTTTGGAGTATAGATAGTATATTTACCTATTAGAAAATTTGAGTTTGTTTCCAAACCATATATGGAAATGAGATTTAGAAAACAGCTATTTACTTGTGAAATACTTAATGCTTTTTAATTATGAAATTATGAACTAGCTTATATCCCAAAGTCAACCAGAACATTAAAAGATAAAATATCTTATTTTTTACTAGCCTATTTGGTTAATATACTAGAATTGAGGAAGAGAAATACTACACAAAATTTGCTAAGGTAGGCCAGCCTAGAGTTACAGTTACGTGTGAGGTCATTTATGATGAGCAAACAATGGATTAGGTAACAATCAGGAAAATTCTGGAAGTTTGAGTTTGTGTGCTTACTAGCAACCACTTTCAACATTTCTGCAAAGCTAGAGAAGGTATCTTCTAATTTAAATTTCTTTAAGAATTATCTATTGTGTAATATACTGTCGACAGGAGGTCAGTTTTAAAGGAATACTACTGATAGCCTGAAAGACTGGAAAAGAAATTCTTTTTCCCCCTTACACACTGATAGTTCTTATATTTGCATTCCTGCAATTCTCATATTAAAAAACATTGGATTAGCAGCAAGAGAGGTGAAAATGGCAGAAGTTGGGAATGACTGCTATTTCTTTTTTAATTCCACATGCATAAAGGTAAATATTATACAATTTACGGTACTTCACATACTTAAGCTTTTTAGTAGAATGAAGGAGGATATGGCAATAATTTGTATTGCTGAGTCAAAATTTACTCTTTTCCTGAAAAATACATATTTAAAATCTGAAGTAAAAGCTTATCATGTATTTTTGACATACTGACTTTGTCTGAGGAAATTAAAATTGTTATAGTTTCAAACATATTGAAACATTATATGATACATCATACTGTTAGTTAATATGATTCCAATCATGTTAATTCAAAAAGTTAAATTCAGCTATCAAACTTACTTTAATAAATCGAATTGATTCCTTATCTGAAATTCATTAACCCAGTTACTGAATTTTCCCATTAACAGTCTAACAGCAAATATTTGATAATATGGAAAAAAGGAAAAGAAATGTTATAAACAAATTGGCCAAATATGAATTCAAGTTTATAAGTCTAAATGGGAAAAAGATATTAAAGAGATTAGGGGGGTGCCTGGGTGGCTCAGTGGGTTAAAGCCTCTGCCTTCGGCTCAGGTCATGATCTCAGGGTCCTGGGATTGAGCCCCACATCGGGCTCTCTGCTCAGCGGGGAGCCTGCTTCCCTTCCTCTCTCTCTCTACCTGCCTCTCTGCCTACTTGTGATCTCTGTCAAATAAAATCTTTAAAAAAAAGAGAGAGAGATTAGGATTAATGGATCTCAATGAAACCAAATGTAGAAATTTGGAGCTTCATGTTCATGCCTAAATGAAAGACACATTGTGTCTGATTTAAAGTATTTTATCTCTGCTAGGAAGCCTGAATGGAGTCAATCTCTTTGACCATTCGAGTTTGATTCACTTTTTTTTTTAAATTCAGTTATCCACCTTACAGTACATCATTAGTTTCAGATGTAGTGTTCAATAATTTATGTTTCTTATAACACACAGTGCTCACTTATTTGCCTGTCCTATTACGATTAAACCTAGAGATGATAAATAATAATGGAATTTATATTCTATGTATGCAGAGAGTTTTGTCTGTTTTACTGCTGTATCCCCAAGTACCCAGCACCATGATCGATGGGTGTTAAATTCTCAATAAATAAATGAATACATAACAATAATAATAGCAACCACAATACCTTCTTCATATAATTTTTACAATCTGTGAGGGAGGCATTTATTCCCTTTTTACAGATGAGGACACTGAAGCACAGACAGGGTAAGGAATGTGTTAATTTTTGTTAACTTTTGTCAACTGTGGACAAATAATGGAACCAGGAATTCAAATATGGGTTTATCTAGCCTTGTCCAGTATCTTTTTTTTTTTTTTTAAGATTTTATTTATTTATTTGACACAGAGAGAGAGAGATCACAAGTAGGCAGAGAGACAGGCAGAGACAGTGGGGTTGGGGTGGGGGGAAGCAGGCTCCCTGCTGAGCAGAGAGCCCAATGCAGGGCTTGGTCCCAGGGCCCTGAGATCATGACTTGAGCTAAAGGCAGAAGCTTAACCCACTGAACCACCCAGGTGTCCCACTTGTCCAGTATTTTGTATTATGTGATCCACAGATCCACTTTTAAAGGGGGGAAATTGTGAAGACAGGAGTAAGAGGGTGAGAAAAAAATAAGAAAAAAACATGGAACATATATCAAAAGACAGAACTTCCTGGAATATTTTTATTGTATGTCATGCATCTCTCTGTCAGAAAGACAGCAGCCTGCAGCTTTTCCAAGTGTGGGCCTATGTGTAAAATACATAGAATTAAAAAAAAAAATGTAATAGCAGCCCATGAAAATAATCAACATCTGCTTTTGTTGGTATATGTATATATATTGGCACAATTGTTTATCTTATAGACCAAGGGTATAAAGGATATACATTTAATGTAGCATAATGTACTAATTACTTAAAATTCCACAGTAATATAAAGTTTAAGCTCCATTCACTTTCCCTGTAAAAACACACTTAACGATATCTCCAATAGACTAAGAAAACATTATCTAATAAAGATTACTAGAGATCATCTCCACCATTTGAATGTGGCTTGTGATTTTTAATGTTTTTTTTTTTTTCTAAAGATTTTATTTATTTATTTGACAGAGAGATCACAAGTAGATGGAGAGGCAGGCAGAGAGAGAGAGAGAGAGAGAGAGAGGGAAGCAGGCTCCTTGCTGAGCAGAGAGCCCGATGCGGGACTCGATCCCAGGACCCTGAGATCATGACCTGAGCCGAAGGCAGCAGCTTAACCCACTGAGCCACCCAGGCGCCCTGGCTTGTGATTTTTAAACAAAACAAAAAACTGGCCTTTTCCAGAAAAAGAAATGAAATTGTTCTGTCACTGGATTGTGATCAAGAATATCAGTGGTATCATATATTTATTCTGAATCATATGGACTAACTGATAACAAAAAATAGCATTTTATCAGTGACTTGTTGCATGCTCTGCTATATTATATTCTCAGTCTCTGACCAAAATTAAACAAATTTGCTAAAATTTAGACTCATGACCTTATTTTGTAAAGTATTTTTTTGTGATTCTAATTTGATGTCATATTTTCCCTAATTAATTAGCAACTTACTGTTGTTGAAGACTATCACTACTACACTGAATTTTCTATACTGTTTACTTTTTCCTTGCAGGGTTCCCAGTGCCGATTCCGACACTGTGAAGAGGCCCTTGGCAGTGACACTGTGTGCTCATTATGGAGAGAGGGAAAATGTTTAGATCCACTTTGCAGATTTAGACACATGGAAATGCAGGTAGAATTACTCACCATCATCATGTTTCTTAAAAGCATCTCCCTTCAATAAGACTGAGCTATGTACTCTTACAACACAATAGAGAAAAAAAAAATGATTCTTTCTTCCACTACTTACTTTTAGGCGTTTTGCATGCTGCTCAACTTAAATGCTTATAAAAAATGGTAGATTATATTTTAGAAATATCTATTGTATATTTTACATAGCATAGTTTAGAAATACTGAATCTCAGGAAACACACATGATCCTAAGTTAGTAATTGGGATAGTTTTGTCACATTGTACTGTGTTGTAGCACATTGTGTTTATTTTGAATGTGGCATCTGATCATTACATTTCCCCCTCCTCCTTTGTCTAGCAAAACTGCAGCATTTCATGCTTCTGGGAAACTCAGCCTCTTGGTTGTGTGAAGATCAGTTGTATCTTTTATCACAGCAAACCTCGCAATATCAATGGATTATTTTTGCCACCAAGTAGCAGTGAGTATATTTTTCAAATAACATGCCATATAATGTGGTTTTGGAATAGCAGCATAGAACGATACACTAAATAAAGTATGGCAAAACGAGTGTGGTTTAATAGCCAATGGATGGTTTGGGATGATTTTGCCAAGAAATATAAGTTAAAGCTTAGAATGAGCCATCAAGCAGCCACAAGATGAAGTGAAGAAAGTAAGTTACATTTTCTCCATGCATACTGAAAGTGGACTTTACTCATCTGAACGTGAAACGGCTACCGACCTCACTAGGCAGAGGGAAACTGTGTCTCTGCAAAGCGTCATACAGCTGGGAGCCAAGCTTAGAGGTCACCCCTTGCTGTTGCTCCCTGGGGATGTGCAGAAACCTGTCTTGCAGGTAGGGAGAGCAAGGGTATGATCTGAGCTACACAGTTCAGCTTCTAGAAGAAGTTCACAGATCACAGTTCAGCTTCTAGAAGAAGAGCTATATATGTGGCTCTTTCTAAGCTTCAACTGCGGAGAAAATGCAATCCCATTGCTGCAAAAGCTCTGGCACAATTCAGTCTTCCTAGATGGTACTGAGACTCTATTTTTTGGTGATCCTTGGCCTAGATACTGGGAAGAGGCTACAAAAGACACCATTCCCTCAATCAGTCAGTGGCAAGAAGCCTGCTTAAGAAGTTGGAACTTATTTCCCTGGTGCTATAGCTATAGCTATAGCACTCTTCTGCTATGGCTCTCATATTTTTCAAGATGGAATCCTTCCAGAAACAAGCTTACAAGATGTCAGTCCTTTGGGATCTGAAAAATTGGCTTCAGGTGATCCTTTGGCAAATGGTAAACATTAGGTCCCCTTATTATGTTCTTTTGGAAAACTCTGACCTCATGGTGTTCATCATATATACAATACCTTAATCAGTGATTCTCTTCCTCACTAGACTGTAAACATCATGAGGATGGAGTTTATAACTAATTTCTTTAGCAATCCTCTCCACAGTGTCTAGAGCACAGATGTTCAGTAAAACTGGATGAAGACATAGATGGATGGGGATGGATAGATGACTACTGAAACTACTGGGGACCCACTGCAGGGAAAGTGATTGCACCTACTAACTGATTAACTTGGCTTCATTGGTTTACACAGTGTAATTTTATTTTACTAGGAATGTTGTATTAAATTCCTTCTATTCCACCAATAGTTTGCTTCTTAATGGTCTATGATAAAATTAGCAATCTTTGGAACTAGTTCTTTCAGGACTAGAGGAAAACATCCTGTACCTCTGTGCAGTAACTTTTTTCCTTCTGTCCAGACACATTTCTGTGCTCTAGGAAAAAGGATTCAGCTTCCAGATGGCAGGGAATTAATGAGCTTGTTCGAATTATGTATTGAACTGCCATATCATCTGTTCATTTCAAAAATTACCTCAACACCTCAGAAAGTATAATTTGATCTTTTGTAGACCTGATCTTTCCTACAGTATTTCCAGGAATACCTATCTACCAAGATTCACATTAACCCAAACTAGGACCCATAAATCTTCTCACCTTAAATGAAGTTTACATTATAAGGTTGAGCCTTTATTGAAATCAACCTGTTTTATGTTTCAGTAAGTGCATGGAATTGATAAATTCAAGGTGGGGTTATCACAGTTTTCTGATAGCAAAATAGAAGTACCAATTCACATATAGCACTGTGGAATTCATATATAATTTTGTCCCTTAGGTTAAAATAAAATAAAATTGAGACATTTAAATACACAACCTGTAAGAATTTCTAGGGCTTCTGCTCAAGGAATTGAGACCCATCGTGAATCGGAGCCATGGCAATGCTATCTAAGTCACCAGCTGTGCTCTCCCAGAATGAGGTGCTTGCCAAAAGCAATTTTTCAATAGTCGATTTGCCATTGTGTGTCATCTCTAAGCACTAAGTGCAATTATCAAGAGTTCTACATTTTTTGTCTGAGAATATAAAACTGCCAGTTAGTCTTCCTGCAATTTAAACTTTAATCTGCTTGCAAATTAAAAGAGGTTTTGGACTCTTTTGAAAGAGACTTCATTTAAATATTGCTAAACCAGTCATTTAAAAAAGAAGCTTAATCCCTCTGGTTACCATGCTCAAGTTTAAAAGTAAATAACTACAAAACCAAAAGATAATGCTAAGAAAACATAATTCAGTTGATATTTGGTGGACATATCTGAGTACATTTCATATTTTCTTTGCAAGATGGTATGTACTCTTTCTTTCATGGTATATGTGAGAGGTTAGTGTATTCAGACAAACTCTGTGGTGAAACGTCTCAAGTTTTGTTAATGACAATTTATTCACAACACAGTTGCTCAAACACTGAAGCACATTCTCACCTTCTTGCCTAATTGCCATGTCATTCTATAATGAAAAACTGATCAGAATAATTTGATTCTTATTTTGATTCTTATTTTTTTTCTAAGTCAGTGTTCTTAAGGTACCTTGGATAGCTGACTATCTGGCCAGTTGAAATGAACTTTAGATCAGCTCACTTTAGAAGGTCTAGCCTGAATAGATATATGTACATGATCTTTTTATTCTAAGTCTTGGCAAACCACTGCTTACTAGATGGTTCCTAAGTAGTTTAATAAACACTTCGTCTTGAATATTTGAGTTGGTAAAATAGACTAATTTTTTGTGGAGGGGGGTGGAAAATAATTGTTAATGGTTATAAGAGGGAGGAAAAACCTGTTCAGCTCAATTCTTTCCTTTTTTGGGGAGAGGGGGGTGAGTAGAGAAAATGCCATAAGCCACACAGTGGTGGTGCATGGAACAATTTGTGTTGGGATGTTTATCCTGACTAGACACTGTATCTGTTTGCATCTTTGGTCCAAAGTGCTTCTAACAGTACAACAAAATAGAGGCAAGTACTGAAATGTCAGTTCTCTACACCTAACATTTGTTAGTTTCATTTGGGTCTGAGACCTCCACAGACTTTAGGACTGTATAAACTAAAATTTTATGATTTAACAAAAAATGAAGTAAGGTTACGAGAAACAAGAAAAATCTCATATTCAGTACTTTCAAATAATTTCTTATATATCCTTGTGGCAGCACTGTGTTGGGCACTTTGCATGCCTCACCACAGAAACCTGCCAAATACAGATGGGGAAACTGAGGCCTAGAGAAGCTAAGTATCTGAGGCACTGTACTTGAATTCAAAAACAATTCTGTCAGACTCTAAGACTCTCTGTGGCATTTCAAGAATATGTCATTTCTTTTGGCCATTTTAATGGACTCAACCATAAGACCTCCTCATCTGGCTTCTTCCTTTTGAGAGGCTAATTCTATTACCCTACCCTGCAGCCTTCTTTTTAAAGCTATTAAGATCCTTTGCATTTAATAGAAAACTCCTTTTTTTTCTCCTTTAATTTGTAGTAAACAGTGGACTTCTAGCATTTCTGAGTTAGGTGTTTTTCCATAAATAAGGTTTCCTCTTTCTCTTCTTTTCTCCACTAATTTGTGGCCACACAGTGGAACCTCTTCTTTTTAGTCATCTGAAGTCTAGAAGCTGAGGTACCATCATCTGGTGTTCACCTTATCTGGAGGTCCTCAGCTCTGATTTCCAACTATAATTACTGTGGGAGCTTAAAAAAAAACAATAACAACCAAAAATTAACAATAAAAACAACCAAAAAAAGTTCCCAGTCACCACCCAGACCACCAATTAAACCAATCAGTGTTAAGCCAGCCTTCAGTGTACATTTTTACTGCAACATTTTATTTCAAAAATTTTTAAAAGAAAAGTTGCAAGAATAGTTCAATGAACACCCATCCATGTGCTCTTAACCAGATGCACAAATAAACATTTTGTCAGATTACTTTCTCTTTTCCCTCTATTGTTGTTACATACATGTAAGTATTGTATTATATACATGCATATACTGTACCAATACATACTTATCCCCCCTTTTTGGAACCATTCAAGTGTTAGTTGCAACTATTAGACATTTCATCCCTAAATACTTCTGTATATGTCTTCCAAATTTATCTCATACATAAATACTCTATATACAACTATCATATATAGGAGGAAATCTAACAGTGATATGATACTAATGTCTGAGAGTCAATCCACAGTTTGTACTTTGCCAAAAACGTTTATTATAGTAGTGTTTCTCAAAATTTAATATTCACAGAAATTACTCAGAGATCCAGAAATCCAGTGAAATTGCAGTTTGATTCAGTATGTCCAGGCTGGGGCTTAAGTTTCTACATTTCTAACAAGCTGTCACACAATGTGTTCCCAGAACTATGTGTTGAAGAGCATTGCCTTATAACTATTTGTTTTGTTTTTTTTTTTTTCAATCCAGGATCCAATTAAGCATCATTTAATGCTTAGTTGTCATATCTCTTTAATATCTACATTTCTTTGTGTTTTTTTTTTCTTTCATATTGTTGACATTTTAAAGAGTTTGGTCTAGTTGCTTTGCAGAATACCCTTTAAATGGGAATTTATGTTCATTTGTTTTCTGTTAATCAGATTTAGATTAAACATTTTTTGCAAGAACAATACAATATATTGTAAAAGCTATGCAAGTGTTCTTAATGTCCTAATCAAACTATTGCATGAGGGTGTTCCCAAAGAATTAGTGAAAAGTGAAGAAAAAGAATTGGTGAGGAGCCTCTGCTCTGTGAATTATACAAAAATAATCACCATTTTTACTCTTTCAAGCAAAGGGAAGGATAGTACCCGATTCCCAAAGAACATGAATAAAAACAACTTATTTGGTTAAAAATAACTAAATTATTCAACCAGAAGATTCTTATAACCTCCATGTTTTGCCTGTGCATTTGTGTTTTAGTTAGGAAGGGATTTATAGCAGGAAGTAGTGCATTATAGTGATGCATGTCACCTAAGTGAAAAGAACTGGATTTTTTTTGGAAAATTGACTAAGCACAGACAATAGTTGTTTATTTTAGAAATACCTGGGCATGACATGGCAGTTTATCATATGGAATAAACAAGACTTTCTTGGTTGAAAAGTAATGATGTCCTGTTAACTGTTAAGAAACTCGTTCCCCTCCCTGTCCCCACTTCACCAAAATCAAAAACAAAAACAAAACGAAAAGCAGCATTTGCTAACTTCCAGAGAGCAAACACTCCTACATGAACAATTTTCAGTTACCAATGTAACATCAGTAGGCTTGCAAAAATAGCAACTGGTTCTCATTTGCTGATCTGAGCCCACTCCAGCACACCTCTGATTTTAAGAAGACAGACCCACCTCAGTTGGATTTAAGGGAAAACTGGAAATTATTAGCTCATGTAACTGAAGAGATAAGCCCAGAAGGGACCTCAACCCCCGCTGGATCCAGGGCTTCCTTCACCAACTCTTGGCTCTGCACTTCTTGCCATTCATATGTGGGGGCTGCCCCAGAAGCTCACATCTGGATCCTGGAGGCAGAATAAGCAAGGATGGAGAACCCTGAGTCAGACTGGGTTAAAATCTCAATTTGCCACGTACTTCCCAATAACCTTAGGCAATGGAATACCTCTGTGGCCCAGTTTTTTCATCTATATAATAGAGACAGTAATGAGGTTGTTTTGGATATTTTTGGATATTTGATGAATTAATATCTAATAGTTCAGATATCTGCCAGAATACCTGGCGAAGAGTAAGCACTCGGTAGTCTCATCATCAACATCATCATCATCATCATCATCATCATCATTATCATCATCATCATCATCATTTTAAATTAACCTCTAAAGAAAGAAATCTTTTTCAAGCTAAAGCTAAAGCCTTAACACTGAACCTCATCTAATGACATGGAAAACATGTTCATTCCTAGGAATGGTTCAGGCCAAGGGAATAGCTAATCCTGAGGTCTAGGATGTCATCATCACTCAAATTAAATGGATTGAAGATGTGGAAAATTTTCCCAAGGGAAAACTAATGTTCTTTGCCTCAAATGAGGGACGAAATGACTATGCGGCAAACAGACACTGATATTACTACATAATATTAAAAAAAAATCTTTTTCCAAAGTGTTAGACGAGATTTATCTGATCACACCAAAATTGGTCTTAATGGCATGGAACTATGCTTTGGGTAGAAAAATCAAGGTGACCAAAATGATCTATTTCTGTAAATTCATAGAAAATACATTACAGTACTTCCTTGAAATGCAAATCCCATGGGAAAGTTATAGTAAAACAGCAAAGGTATAATAATAAGTATCAAAACTCTTAGCATACCATTGTTTTAACCATTATAGAGAGGGTAAATTTAACTGTCTAAATGAAGTTTGGTTTGTTTTTTTTTTTTTGCATTACTTGATTACCAAGTAATTCACCTGAATTATTTGTTCCATATTTTAACTGGATAGTTTCTGATCACTAAATATATTTTCCTATACTGTAATTTTCTTCTTCTGAGGTATATTTTAATACCCTCAATGGAAAGGTATAATGAACTTTAGTCTTTATTTTTGATGAACTATTCCTTAAAACACTTTTGATTAGACTCATCATAAATTTAAATAGCTGCAAAAGTTCCAACATTTTATCAATACTGACACCTCGCAATTAAAATTTAATTGCCATATGATTTGATACTCATGATATATTTTTTAAAATTTAAAAATAATCTCAATCAAAATTCATATGGGTCTTAAAATTTATGTAGAAATTCTAAGAGCCAAGAACAGTCAAGTCTGCTTGAATAACAAGAAAATGATAGCACTTGTTTAACCAGATATCAGGGCCTACAGAGTGGTAGAGATTAGAAGAGTGTCCTATTCACCAAGGGCTAGCCAAATTAACAAATGGAATAGATTTGTTATACATTGCAGAGATGGATACCTGATTTATAACAGCTCTGATCAATAGGTAAAGGATGATCTTTTCAGTTAATGAGGGTAGGATGAATTCCTCTGACACCATAGATAAAAATCAATTCTAGGTAAATTATAAGCCAATATATAAAAGGTCAATCTTTAAAGGTTTCAGAAGGTAATAAGAACACAAAAATATTAACTATTAAAGAAATGATGTATAAATTTGGATACATTAAAATAAAAATTTGTATTCACCAAAAACACCACTGAAGAATGAAAAGATAAGCCATAGAAGGGAAGAAAATATCTGCAGCGTATGTCGTTACATGACTGCAGCATATGTTGTTACATGACTGCAACAAAGACTTGAATTCAATATTTGAAGAAAAATCAAAAGAAAGAGAATCTGGAGAACCTAATGAAACAGGTTTCTCTGTACAGGCATTATAGGCATTCAGGCTGGATAGTTCTTTGTGGTAGTGGCTGTGAGGTGGTGTTAGGAATGTCGGTGGGGACTATCCTATGCATTATAGGAGGTTTAGCAGCATTTTTGGCTCTTACCCTTGAGACGGCAAGAGCATCTTCCTAATTGTGACAACAAAAAATATACCCAGCCATTGCCAAATGTTCTCTAGGGGAAGGAGTAAAATCATCTCTGGTTGAGAACCACTGCGCTAGGACATGTAGAGAAAGCATAAACAAGATTTTGAAAAATAAGAAATCCAAATGTCAACCAACAAATGAAGCACACCCATTATCTTGGCAAAAAGTTTAAATCTACCCACTGTTGGTAAAACAAAGGGTATTAGGAATTCTTGGGCACTGCAGTTAGTTTAAACTGAAACAGGCACTTGGAAAAACAGTCTAGCATGATCTCATCAAGAAAAAGCTAGACATAATTTAGGCCAACCAACTCTGTTTTTTAAGCATATATCCTAGAAAAATTCATTCCCATGTGTACATGGATACATGTAAAAGAATGTTCACAGCACCTTTTTTTGGTAATGTCCAAAGGCTTGAAAATAACTTAAATGTTCAATAATAGTGTGATATATAAATAAATTGTGGCACATTCATTCAATGGATACTATAAAGTAATGAAAATAAATGAATAAAAGAAATATGCAAGCAAGGATGCATCTCAGAGTTAACATGTTGCATGATGGAAGACAGAAAAAAGAACACATACTCCTGATTCCATTTATAAAATGTTCAAAAATAAGCAAAATTAGGGGCACGTGGGTGGCTTAGTGGATTAAGCCTCTGCCTTCGGCTCAGGTCATGATCTCTCGGGGACCTGGGATCGAGTCCCACATTGAGCTCTCTGCTCAGTGGGGAGCCTGCTTCTCCCCTGCCCCCGCCTGCCTTTCTGCCTACCTGTGATCTCTCTCTCTCTGTCAAATAAATAAATAAATAAATAAATCTTTAAAAAATAAGCAAAATTAAGCTTTATTTTTAGAGATGCACACCTAGTAGTGAAACTATAAGAAAAACGACAAAGCGATTATTAGAAATCAGGATGAAGATACTTATTGTGGGCAATGGAGAAGGAAAGTGATATAAAGTGCTGAAGACAGGGACTATTACTTTTTGACATAAGTGTTGGCTTTGTGATGTTTATTACATTGCATATTTTATGATTTGTGCACACTTCTGTACATGTGTTATATTTGACAGTTTTCAAAGGGTAATAAATACTTTAAACATTTCTTTAAAAATTAAAAGAAAACTTTCCTTTTCTTAAAACTACTATTTTCATTTTCTTCCTTCACAATTTTTTTAAGATTTCATCCATTCCTTTGAGAGAGAGAACACAAGTGCATGAGTGGCAGGAGGGGCGGAGTGAGAAGGAGAAGCAGACTCCCCTCTAACTGGGGAGCCTGACATGGGGGTGCATGCCATCACCCAAGATCATGAGCTGAGCCAAAATCTGATGCTTTGTCAACTGAGCCACCCAGGCACCCCTACTCTTTCACATTTTTATCCTAAACTAGTATTTTTATGCTTGAGTTTATTGATCCACCTGTCAAATTTAAGTATAATAAAAATGTACATATAAGTTGAAATCTAAATTTTTGTTTTATTTTCTAGGACAGTAAGGCTCCACACTATGAAATCTCATAGTCATTAACACATTTTAAAACACATTTCCTTAGGATTGTTATTATTATAGTTATTATTAATACATAATTTATTAAAACAACATAATTATGCTGCACACTGATAATTACTGCACATAAGAGTAGACTTTTATTGGAAAGGTATCTATTAATGAGCTAATGATCAAAATTATTCCCATCTGTTTATGAAGCAGAAAGGCATATAGCTAAAAGTAATATCCAGAGCTAGCATATTATCCTAACTTTTCTAAGAGAGTGAGGAGATAGTTAATATTTTATAAGCTGGAATAAAGTAAGGCCTGATTTTAATAAGAACATTTCACAACATTATTCGATAAAATGGGTTTTAACTACCTGGTGGAATAACACTCAATTGGAAGAAAATAATTTCAAAATATTTTTTATGCATGGGTTTTATCTAAGATATCATGAATAATTTGGCAGTCCTGTAAATAATTACACCTGAATTTAAAAAACTGTGATTGTAGGTTGATGTTCAAAAAGGTATCATAAGGAGTTTCATAGATATATTCCTCAGTTAAACAACAATAGTTGATGCAAGTTATATATTAAACAAAAAGTAAAGTGTCTGGAAATTGTCCTAAGGGCACAAAGCAAGAATTTATTTAAAAAATCTATTCAGGTCACCTGGGTGGCTCATTCAGTTAAGCATCCAACTGTTGATTTTGTCTCAGGTCATGGTCTCAGGGTCATGAAACTGAGTCCCACATCAGGCTCCATATACAGCACAGACAGTGTGGAGCCTACTCAAGATTTTCTCTCTCCCTCTCCTTCTGCCCCACCCCCCGGACTTGAGCATGGTCTCTCTCTCTCACACACCAAGAAAGAAAAAAAGAAAGAAAGAAAGGAAAGAGAGAAAGAAAGGAAAATTTATTAAATATCAGTTAGTATTAAATATCAGTTAGAACGACAAATCTTGGGGTGCCTGGGTGGCTAAGTCAGTTAAGTGCCTGCCTTCAGCTTAAGGCATGATCCTGGAGTCCTGGGATTGAGTCCCACATTGAGCTCCCTGTTCAGTGGGGATCCTGCTTCTCCCTCTGCCTGTTGCTCCCTCTACTTGTGCTCTCACAAAAACCTTATTAAAAAAAAAAAAAAAAAAAAAAAGAACAGCCCATCTGTGGTACTTGAGTCACCACCCACTCCTCTCCCACCCCCAGTACAGTGTGAAAGAAGTTCTACTCTATGTGGGTTGAGCCAAGAACACAGGGTACACTCTACCTCCAGCTCCCTACTGGGGACTATGGTATCTTCCTGGGAGGAGCAGGCAGCTAGCATTTCTTATACTCCTCAGTTACAGCTTCATGTTGAAAGAACTGTATTTTTCAGGCAAGAGAGGCTAAGAATTCTGGGTCTTCTATCCAGGACTACTCATAGAGCAGAAGTTCTGTTACAGAGGTAGCAGGCAGAGAATTACAAGCCCCCAGTTGTCCAACTGCCAGAAAGGGGCAAACCATAAATATCAGAGGTTACCAATCCTGCCCAGTGCCTGCTTATAAACCAGGGGTATCACTCCAAGAGAAGTGAGTGACTGTCCCTGTTCCCAATAATGGCACTGCGGTTTTGCTTGAGCAAGAGAGATAAGCTGTAGGGGCAGAGAACTCTGAAGCTCTCCAAAAGAGATCTGAATTTATCTGGAACAGAACAGAGTATGGGAAAGTTTATCATGGCATTCTAGAAAACAATGGAGAGTTTGGGGGTAAGCAATGATGAAGAGACTGGTAGCTCCATAAGAGCAACAAGCTAAAACGAGAGACCAGATAAGAGTTGAACAAATACAACCAAGGGAAGAGTTAAGAAGAGCTGTCCTGAGATTGGAACATACTTGAAAGATTGGCCTCAAAGACTACCTCTGCAAAGGGATCAGAACTTAACTGAATCAAACGGTGAAGCAGTTTATGCCCCAGTGCACTGATGGAAACAACAGAGGAATCAACCCGCAAGTAATGGAGTCTGACAGCTGGGAGTGAAACTGACAGAGGTAGATAGCTTAACGGAGAAACCAGGGAAAGAGACAAAGAGAGTACTGGTGGAACCATTGTCATCCATGGATTTATCAAGCCTGCATCCTCTGAGGAGCGACATCAGGTGCTGCACACTGTGGGAGAAAATAGATTTTTTTTTAAATAGTTCAACCAAGTCATTAACATATTAAAAATCAAACAACAACAATCCTGGGGCTAGGGGTAAGAAATCAAGATCTAGAGTTGCTACAATACATTGTGCAAACTGTCCAGTTAAAAAAAATGAATAGCAATTTATGAGACACACAAAGAAGCAAGAAAGTGTAACCCATACATAAGAAATAAATGTAGGCAACAAAATGCCTTGAGATGGCTTGGATGTTAGAGTTAGCAAACATAATTTAAGCAGTTATAATATGTTCGAAGACATACAGAAAACCATGCTTGATGTTAAGGTAGGTATAATGTCTCAATAAATAGAGAATATCAATAAATAGATACAAACTATGAAAAGAACTGAACAGTATAATAACTGAAAAAAATATTAGAGGGCTCAACAGGTTTGAGATGACAAAAGAATCAGCAAACTTAAAAATAGAATAGAGATTATACAGCCTGAAAAAGAGAGAAAACAGAAATAATGGTTGAAAATTCCCTAAATTCAGGGGCGCCTGGGTGGCTCAGTGGTTAAGCCTCTGCCTTCAGCTCAGGTCATGATCTCAGGGTCCTGGGATCAAGTCCCATGTTGGGCTCTCTGCTCAGTGGAGAACCTGCTTCCTCCTCTCTCTCTCTCTCTCTCTCTCTCTCTGCCTACTTGTGATCTCTGTCAAATAAATAAATAAATAAATCTTCAAAAAAAAAAAAAAGAAAATTCCTTAAATTCAATGAGAAATATTAATCTACATGTTCAAGAAACAACAAATTCTAAGTAGGATAAGTCCAAGGATATCTGCATCCAGACATATCATAGTTAAAGGGTTAAATGCCAAAAACAAAAGCAATTTTGGAAAAGAACAAAATAAACATGATTAGTCACATATTAAAGGAACCTCAGTAGGATTAACAGCTGATTTCTCAGACACGTTGTTAATCCAGAAGGCAGTAGGACATATTCAAAATACTGAAAGGAAAAAAAAAAAAAACCATATACACTTGCATTTGTATATAATTGTATTTTTGAGTTTTTGGCAATAAGAGCATAAAGGAGGCATCTGAGAGCAAACCTATATTATGGTAAGGACATGATACCAGGTGGTGACTCAAATCCATAGGAATAAATGAATAGAATCAAGAATGATAAATAAGAAGGTTAATATGACAAACCCTATAGATACACATTTTCTCTTCCTTCTCTCAGCTTCTTTAAAAAATACAAAATTAAAGTAATATAACAATGTATTTTTGGGTTTGTAACACATATAGATAGAACAACAGCAGCACAAATTGGGAGGAATGAAGAAGGAATAGAGCTATATAGGAATAACCTTATTATCTCTAGGGGGAATTAAATAATATAAATCTGAAGTATATTTTGAAAAGTTAGGAACTATTTGGTAAGCCCTAGAGCAACTCCCCAGAAGATACCTTTAAAAATATGGAAAAATCATAAAAATAATTAAAATGTTACACTAAAAAAATATAGAGGAACAAAAAAGAATGCAGCAAGTAAAATGACAGATAAAAATCCAACTATATCAATAATAACATTGAATGTGATTTGATTAAAATACAATAAAAAGGCAGATATTACCAGATTAAAAATAAGGATCCAACTATATGTTATCTATAGAAGATACACTTTGGATTTAAATACACAAATAAGTTGAAAGCGAAGAATGAAAAAAGATATCCTATGCAAACAATTACAAACTACAAGGAAACAGAAGACTTGAGCAACTATAAAATAGCACAACCAAACAGACATCTATATATTATAGCATTTCTTCTGAAGACTCTGGGAGAGAATCTGTTCCCTTGCCTTTTCCAGTTGCTAGAGGCTTTCTGTATTCCATGGTTCATATCCTCCCTCCTCCACCTTCAAAATCAGCAATGAAAGTCAAGTCCTCCTGACAACTGCATCACTCGACAGAGCTTCCATGGTCACACCACTTTCCTGGCTCTCTTCCTCTGCATCTCTCTCCCATTAGTAAAGACCCTTTTGATTACCTTGGGCCCACCTGGATAACTGAGAACAAACAATCTGCCATTTTTAAGGTCAGCTGATTATGTCTTAATTCCACCTGCAGCCTTAATTCCTCTTTCCCATATAACATATACATAGGTTCTGGGAATTTAGGACATGGACATCCTTAGGGGGGCATTATTCTGCCTACCACATCATGATTTTCTCCTGGTAGAAATGTGTATAAATTAAGGTAACAGAGGGTTTGAGGTAGTTTGGTTCATCAATAAAGGAGGATTTGTCTTTTGGGCAGTGTATTCTAGTATATTCTCGCATGAATGAAGGGCCTTTATTGTACAAAGTGGAGAGAAGGCTATTGTGAACTCAAGCCTGTTCTTAGGCTAACCAACTTTAGGGGAAAAATAAATGTGGAAATTAAGGATCTGAAATAGGATTCATTGGTTTCAAATTATTAGAATGGCACACCTAAAGATTTCCTATAACCCAGGACCCTAGTTAGATGATCATTCATTCGGGGTAGTGGTTTCCAAATGGGGCTGATTTCATAATTACCTGAGACTTTTAAAAAATGCAATTAGATTTTCAGGCTTTAATCCAGTCCTTCTAAATCAAAGTTCAGAAAGCAGAGACCCAAAAGATGTTTTAAATTTCTTTTTTTTAAAGATTTTATTTATTTATCTGAGAAAGAGTGAGAGCACGAGGGGAGGATAAGGGCAGAGAAAGAGGGAGAAGCAAGCTCCCCACTCACCAGGGAGCCCGATGTAGGGTTTGATCACAGGACTCTGGGATCACGACCTGGTCCAGTAGCAGATGCTTAACTTACTTACCCACCCAGGTGCCCCTGTCTTGAATAATTTCTTTAGTTGATTCTGATAATTAGCCAAATTTGGTAACTACTCATTTAGAAAACAAAGGGGATCGAATTAGTGATAATAGATGATTCATGTGTTCGCTAAATTTTTCTATTAATTGCTTTCTAGTTTTAAAGTTACAGGACATTTAAATATGACCTAGAGCTTTGGACAGTTTAACCAATGTGCAACCAACAGAGAAATTTGAAAGTATCATTCTTTCTCATGTCCAAGTAATCATGCAGCCCGACAAAACTAGAACCATTGGATGTTTTTCTCTTTTGGGCATATATACTTTGCCATTATGAGCTATGCCTTATTTGAATTTGTCTATGTTAATTTGTTGTAAAGTGATTAATTTACTCTTATTCCATAGGTACAATCAATGTAAGAATACAGTAATACTTTTTGGTCACTTGGCATTTATACCAAAATTGTGATATGCCAAGTCATGGTTATAATTCCTATCTAAAATCTATGAATTAGTGTATTTTCTGCACCTTCCAGGCAAAATGTTGATATTTATTAGATTAATAACCTTTTCAGAAATAAGATAAGACACCTTTTAATAAAATGTGCAGTAAATTAGGAGGACACTGTCGATCATTGAACATGCACATAAAATGTATCTTAAAAAGACTGAAATTTTGCATTTCCTCTGTAGGTATCACACCACAGAAAGAGAGTCAGGAAGGAATTCCACCCTTGACCCAGAGTCAGGAACCCCTGAAACCTCAGGAGAATATATCACGACCCATTCACCATCCTTTAGTTTTAAAAACTAACTTTGAGGAAGAAGAGGAGGAAGGAGATGAACAAAATGGTTAGTAAGGCTTTTCTCAGATTTACAACGCATACTCAAAAGCCCTACTTTTTTTTTTTACATATTTTTTTTAACTGTGAGAGGTTCATAACATAATATGTTAGGTAGATTTTGGTAAGAAAATAGATTAAATATTATTAAGTATATTCAATTCATTATGTTCCAATTTGATCTATGTCTACACATGCTTATGATCATTTGGATTGGAGGGTTTTTGTTGTATGATGGCTGGGAGATACATTTCATTTAAATTTGTACAGTTACTTAAACTGATTTTTCTAATACATGAAATATAGTAACTCGACACATTTACCAGTATGCAAATTATTGATTTTAAAAATTAAAAAAAAAATCCATGAGAACAATGTCTGGGGTTTTTCATTCTGATGTAAATATTTTCATATTATTTGTCTTTGGACAACTTATTTAAAAAAATATATATCCTATAGATGCTTCTAGTTTATGGACAAAGACTCCTGAAGAGATTGAAGAAAAAAGAGCAATAAAGGAGATGTGTTACAAATCTGGTAAGAAATCAAACATTTGTGGATTTTCAAATGCTTGATGTGACAAAAACACTAACCCCCTACTTTTCTAATGGGAGATTAGGTGAATACTACAGATTCCATACTCCTCCAGATATTTCATCATCAAAAAGCATAGCCTCTACAGCAGACAAAGAAATAGAAAAGCCTTTGGAAAACGGCAGTGAATTGCAAGAAGGTAAGGAATGAAAAGACAGCACTTCAAGGTGCTGTGTAAGAGATACTTGGTGTGATAGGCTGTGAATTATTTAGTAAGATGTAACTAGAGTTAAATGATAAAGAATACATCAGAATTGAGAATGAGGAGGAAGTGCTTTCATCAGATGACCTATATTTAATAAGAAAAGCTGCAGTTAATGTAATTAAGCTTTCCTCAAGGAGCTAAAGAACGAATAAGCTTCATAGGCGCATGGTGGCACTTCCCCCCCCACCCCCGCCCTGACCACGCAAGTCATTCTGTAAATAACTTGCTTCTACCATTTATTTTTCTTTGCAAATAAATCTCCCTGTGAAATAGGTGCATATTTTTCTCTGTGAATAGAAAGGACAACCTAGCCCTAGAAGGACAAAAGGAGATCAGAGAACGATGTTAGTGGCAGAACAAGGATACATTTGTTCATTGAATGAGTACCTTTTGTGTACCAGGCAATTTCAGAAGCAATGCAGGTGGATGATTCCAAGGCTGGGCCTTTCATGGGTCTTGTGTTTTGGTGAATCTTGTTTTAATGCTGGTAAACAATTTGCCCTTGAAGGCAAGATAAATGCATTATTTTCTGGATATAAAACCAGAAACTCAGTGAAAACCCATGGATGCCACGAGTTTATACAGTTGTCTTGCCACTAGGATGAGCTGAAAAGTTTTGCTGCAGTAGGAGATTTGAATCCCTTTCTCTCCCTAAAAATTAAAAAAAAAAAAAAAGATAGTTGGGGGAAATCTCTCAACATCAAGATGAGGGTATAATGAAATAGAGGATCAAGAGTAAAATGCCTGCCCTTAAAGTACAGATGTGGCAAACTAAACATATGGCGGTAGGTGGCAGCAACAGACCATTAGATGTTGGAATGACTGGCAAGACAGCTGAGAGGTGGGCACCCTAGCCGGAGAAAGGCACACTGCCCACATTAACTAGACAAGGAAAAAGAAAACAAAACAAGTTAGCAAGGAATATAAGAAGGGCAGATTAGAAAGATAATTACACGTACTTTCACTTTATATTATGGTTTTAAAAGTCTTTTGTTTTTAAATAATTTCAGTTAATTCATGATAGCCTTTGCCAGATTTCCCCAAATGTTAGTATTTTACACATTCAATTTTTCACTCTTTCTCTAAATATACACACTGTGTTTTTTTCTAAACACTTTGTGCAAGAGTAAGTTGCAGATATGATGCCCCTACATAACTCTCACATTGGTATAAATATCAAAATCAGGAAATTACCACTGATAGCATATTATTTACAGGATTTTTTGAAATAAATTTCACCAGCAGTACCATCAATGTTCTTTATGGCGAAATGAACTTTTTTCCTGATTTAGAATCCAATATAGTATCATATGGTACATTAGATTATCATCTCTCTCTTATTCTGCTTTTATTAGTTTATTTTAGAAGAAAATTATCTAGAGATGTATAAGAAAAACACTAAGAATTATTTAATTCTGACAGTATGATTTTCATTTTTCAGTGGTAGACTCATACTTTTCACTCAACTTGATCATGATAAATAGATATAATCAAAAGAAATATAAAATTAATTATATGAAGAACACATGAAACCAGTTAAATATATTACACATACATAATAATGTGAGATTCTTTAAATTTTTAAGTTGCCATTTAATAAATAATCCACATAGGAAAGTAAACTTGCTTGTTATTTTCTTGATAATTACAAGATTTATTTAAAATTCCTATCAATTTACAGTTCATCATATAACTATGCAAATAATACTTATATTAATTTTTGACTTTATACTGTCATCATGAATTCTACTTTAGATTTATATAAGTGCCTATGGCTCGTGGGGTGATTTTCTCTTCTTTTTCCTTTGCTAATTTTTTAAAAAAAATTTTTAGGGGATGGTCTTACAGTTCCAACAAAATTTAGCCTATTTGAGAGGCAAGGTGAGATAAAAACATCGTTGGATAGGAAACCAAGGACTGACATTGCCGCTTTTGAAAATGGAGGTGAGTTAAGTTATTCCTGGTTGATTCTGAATGTATCGCCATATAATAAATGATTCTGAATTTCCTCTCATAACTAATTTCATTTTTTCAAAATCTTTTGGACATTTTTATTGTTGGTTTTGGGTAAGGAACTTGAGGACTGGAATTGTAGGTAATCAGTTGCTGTAGATGAATCCCTATAGGAGAATGACATGTGATGTGCACTCTGTGAGTATTTGTAGATTTTATGTTTAAACAATCAAATGTTTAAACAATCAAATGAGTGGATGAATGGAGACATTTTTATAGAATTTACAGATGACTGGACGTTAATATGCTGGATGAAAGAGCGAAATTTAACAAGGTAAACTCAAACTGTGATACACATAAAATCTTGCATTTAAGTTCAAGACATTAATGGTAGGGTTTCTTCAAGTTGGGAAAGACTTGACATGATACAGATTGTGAAGAGAAAAATAAGTGTTTTTTGTTGGCCACAAGGTTTAAAAATGATTCAGTACTGGGTGTCAGTTACCAAAAACTCAGGTAAACTCACACTGAATTATTAGGAATAGTATAGGAAGATAATTAAATGTGGTAAGTCATTTAAAGTTCTCAGTAGTGTCTGACATATAGAAAAATGCTCTATAAATGTCAACTATTATTATACTAATTCTACGGATTTCTGTAATGGTAGTCCACATGAGTGTGTCATTTTAAAAGAAGGTTACTTGAAACATATTTTATGTTAGGGTAACTTGTATGGTGAAGAATCTGGAAATTAAGTATACAAGTAGTATTTAAAGCAATTATGGATATTTATCTTGGAAAATAGAAGACCTTTAAGGAGCTAAAAATTGCTCTCATATATCTGAAGATGTTATATTGAAGATAAACTATACTAACTCTGAGTAACTCTAAAGGATGATAAAGGGTAGAAGTAAAGATTTATATATGTTAAAGGAAAATTGTGTTGTCTATGTGAATTTCTTTGGAGTTATCTCTATGTAAGCATACATACTCTAATCTAAGCATATGTAATATGTGTGGAGATGTGTGTGATTATCACTGAGAAGTATTTAAAAAAACCGGGAAAAAGGTGTACTATAGAAAAGGATAATCTTGTGTTGGAAGATAGTTCTGTAGAACTTTCTGCCACCATGGCCACTGACCATAAGGTATTGTCATAGGAGGTGACTGTTATGTTCCACAGAGGATCATATTTCTTGGAGTAGATGAAAATAAAGCTTTAACAGAAGAGAAGGAAATCACCATATCAAAATGTTCAAATAATAAAGGTAATGAATCATCCTATAATTTTAATTCATTCATAATTTGGATAGGTATGTTAAATACAAAACTTGACACTTGTAGAAACCAAAAGAAGAGGCGAGATAATAAATAAAAATATGCATTGAATACAGTGAACAGGAGTCAAAAACTCTAAGTTTTCAGTCCTGGTCTGTCCCTTATTGTTTGACCCTGAGACCATCTCTTTTAGCTTCAGTTTCCTTATCTAAAATACTGGCTTGTTGAACTCCATAATTTCTAGGAGTCTTGCTATCTCTACTGTTAACTGGTTCTGTTAAACAGTAAAACCAAGTCCTCTTTAGTTTCTTTTTCCAACCAAATACTCAGTGTGATTGAATTTTCTTAGGGAGATTTGTTTGTGAAGACTGTGAAGAGTATTAATCTCATGATGTCTGTGACCTCTCCATTTTATAATTATTACTAGTCTGTGAATAATCAAGAGATATGATAACAAAATCCATCCTTTACAGTTTTAGATTACCGTTACACCATGCTTAGAATCCCCCCGCTCGTACCTCTCTGCTAGGCAGTTCTCTCAGACTAACCGTATAGCTGTCCTGTAATTAGAGGGCTTTACATATTCTCCATCCAAATAATAACAAATTTCATCTACCATTTTCCCCACCGTTAAATAAATGTTCTCAAGAGTAGGTTAAGGCACTTATGATCAATGGCAAATGACATGTAAGTCTCTTCCTCGCTCTCAGAGATGCAAACACTTTGCCCAATCTATCAAAAAAACAAAAACCAAAAAAAACGAACAAAATTCTTACTACACTAATAACAGTTGCTACAATTCGCATTTGGCTGTTTAAATTTAAACTAAGATGAAATAAAACTAAAAAAAATCAGCTCTTCAGTTGCATTAGCCATGTTTCGAGTGTTCGATATCCACATGAGACTAGCGGCTATCATTTTGTACAGTACAAACTGAGATAATTTCCATCATTGTATAAAGCTCTGCTTGGCTGTCCTGATCCAAAGCATAGAACACATGAAAGTTGTTACATTTGAATTATTTCTAGAACCTTAATTTAAATAAGCACATTTGATTTAAAATTAATAAATTTCTGATTCTTTTATATGAAGGTATTAAAATATTGCCACAAATACATAATTTATATGTTGAAGATAATGTCTGTAGTTTAGATTTTTAATATTTTGTTAGTGGCAAATTTTGGGGACTCATGGTAGGGATTAGGGAATTTCAGTGATGAACTGTAAAAATTAATATACATATATATATATTTTTAAAGAGGTATGCCCATCATATAATGTTTGAAAAGTGAAATGCCAACTGAAAGCTTCTTTTACTAATATTGACATTTTATTTTCTTAATTTGCTTTAAAAGATAACACGGACAGTCCTCATCCAAAGCGTTCCCTAACTACCCGACTAGTACCTACAACGCATGTATTAAATGCTACTGAGAATATCAGTATGAAGTGCAGAGAGGACCCCTCTTCAAGTGAGACATTAGCTCTATCACTTTTTGGCCTTAGATATATTTGTCTTATCATGGATTTGTTTTGCTTATTTGAAATAGAATTTTTAAAAAGAAAGAAAAAATGATGGTTTGAAAATTATTCAGGATTAAGAATTAAAAACAATTATTCTTCTACTAACTCTGACAATGAATTGTGATGTAGGTCCTAGTAAATTACACACACTCCCACTAGTTTAATTTAGGTATTAAAATTAATGATATACTACCTTCTCGGAAGATTCATTAGTATTTAGTATAGCATTTTTAATTTAATGCAACATGGGATACACTGACAGATTTTTATTATGTTTTGGATTATTTTTCATGATTTGACTTCTCCATGCCATTCAGTATTCTAAGCTACTTCTCTTAATACAATTAAGACTCATGAATCTTCCTTTCTGTTTCCTTCCTTCCTTCTTTCCTTTATTTCATTTCCTGAGTCCTAGTAATGCTCTTGGATCCCAACCAGGCCCTGAAGGAAACCATGATGGTTTACTCCTAAGAACCTCAGTTTGGTGACATTTGTTAAAAATATGGTTTCCAAATCCTAGAAGTGGGGACTTGAGAGTAAAGGTGGAGCACAATAATTGGAGAGCAGGTGGTGAATCAGAATTCAAATTTAACACTGAAACTGGTCTTGAGAGCTAAGGCAAAGACAGATTTAGTAGTCCACTAGAGAGAGCTAATGTAATCTACATAGTGAACTTGTTCATTTTCTCTGTGCAATAGTTACTTATTCATGTTCAGGATCTCCACATAGAGAAGTCATGAGTGCCCCTGTCTACTAGATTGTTTTAAGATTCTCTGCAGAAATGTCCTTTATAAATTCCTAGAAAACTGAGTTTGTATATAAACCTTTAAATGTAAAAACATGCCAGTAAAAAAGTGAATAATTTAGTGATCTTAGCACTTACAAATTCTGACTACTTAGTCTTATTTCTCCAAAACTAACAACACACTCAAATTCTTAAAACTTAAAAGAATAAAGTAATATTCACTAAATGCATTTTACACTAATCCAATTTCTTAAGAAGTAGATCTATGTTCAAAATAACAATTCTAAAACTACTTAAAAAATAACACAATGAGATAAATAATTATATTTGGAACGTAATTTTATAGTCTTTTAAACAATCTACACATTCCTTTGGGAAAGAGCACTTTTTCCCTGAGGAATGCTACATATTGAAAGTTTTCTCATCAGTCAATTTCCAGGACAGATTTTTTTGGGGGAAGGGGGCGCTGCTTTAAGAAATAAGTCACCCTTTGTTCTAAAAAGTAAAGTATTAGAGGAGTGCATTTGTTTTTTTCTCTGGCTTGACATGTGAATGCACAGATATGTAATTATCACCTACAGTAATTTTTAGATGAAAGCATCTCTTTAAAAAACTGTAAAACTTTGTATCTTCTTCAAGTGAATGATGTCCAACCAGTGAGGAAGCCTCACTTTAAAGGTGTGAAAAAAAGAAAATGGATTTATGATGAACCAAAGAATTTTCCTGGCCCAGGAATGCGGAGAGGTAAAGTATCTATATATCTGGTATTTCTAAACTATAATTTGAAACGAAATTAAGAAATTAAATATAAATTAATATTTCCTACCTGAAAAACAAATTACTGTTGTACAACATGCTGTTTTAGATGTCAACCCAACTCCTATCAATTTAGTTCACTTAGCACACATTGCCTTCCATAGCGCTGTCAAACATTTAACCTGCAGTATGTTATTTATGGGTATGATACCAGTTTGTTTTAGCCCTCACTCCCTTCCCCCTCTCCTTTACAGCAGTACAGGCCCCAAATCCCAAAAATAAGATGAGTTACCATCGCAATAATAAAAACAGAAATGCTGAGAACGCATCCTATATCCACGTTCAGAGAGATGCTATCAGGACTGTCTCACTGAGTGCACCCCCCCGCAGCAGGCCCACAAGCGGGTCCTACAGTAAAGTTGATGTTAACAAGGAACCCAAATTCAACCTCTGTCCAGGTAAAGCTCTTTCTTTATGTCGTTTACTCATGTCCATGGTTTGCATCCCCGTGGAATTACGTCATGGTCCAATTAATCTTCATTGCTACCCACCCTCCTCTTCTGTTTTCAGGCCATCACCACACCAGGACGTCTTAGAAAACTGGTGAGAGGATTTCTTCCATGAGCAGGAGTGCATATGGTTTAAAGGATATGTTAGAAAACGTGTTGGGTGCAGACAACTAGACATTGAACCTCCCTAGAGTTTTGTCTCACAGCACTGCACTTTGTTCCCCCTGGATAGCTTTATTTCACTCTTAAGGATTGTTTTCAAATGGTTGACATTTTCTCATTCCACTAACTGTGTTGTTCAACCATCACTTTCAGGCTAGTGCCCTGGCTTATCCTTAAGCCTTCATGATTACTTTCTGGAAGGGTTAGTTTGGGGGTTAACTGCAATATTTTTGACAACCTCTCATCTCTCCTACCATGTACAGATTGCTTCTAAATCATTTCATCATGTAATAGGCTAAGTCACAGTATATGTCATTAAGTACAAGGCCACCAGGGAGGAGGGAACTACATCTTTTCTTCCTGTTTCAGATGAATTTTGCTCTTTTGAAGTTGGGTTTCAATTCTCTCAACTTAACATGAGCAACTTAATTCCCTCTAATTTCATGCTTCTATTTTCCTGTGTTCGCAGACTAGTTTGTGGAGTTCTGAATGCTCTCTACTTTCTGAAACATAAGTAAAAATTCAATGTCTCTCTTAGGACCTTTCTTTTATATTTTAAATAGAAGTTAGCTCTATTTAAATTGTATTTCTTCTATTAGTTTTAGAATAAAATGGTATATGGGTTTATATACAAAAATAAGGATATTCTTGGGTGAAATATTCTTATTTATTACTATTATTATTTTATTATTATTTTACTGGCAGTGAATGGCTGTCTGGATTTGTGTTAAGGTGTCTGCATTTGAATTATGCTCACTATTGCTTTTGCACCATTAGTGCAAATGTTAACACAGGAAAAAAAGCAAATAACTTCTTAGTATTATTATGAACCATGCTTTGAGAATTGTAGCTGCATAGCAATACTTAAAAACACAAATTCAACATTGTTAGATAATAGTTCAAATATACAGTTGTCAGAGGGAAGTAGATATTAAAGAACCAAGTCAGCATATCAAGGCTTTGGTTTCCTGGGATAGCACATTCACTATGGTAGAATATTCCCTGCCATCATGGGAGTTACTTCATGGAAGGGAAAAGGAATTGGTGGGACCTTCCAGGTCTTTTTTTCTTTCTCTTCTTTCTTCTATAAGCATTAGCAGAATTATATGGTAAAGCAAGACAATGAAATATTTTGGTCACATCTAGATAGCATACTCTCACATATAGCTTAGCCTCATGGGAGAGAGCCTTATTTGAAGAATTGGACAGCCAATTAAGAGGTACATAACCATCCATGTTCATTGATAACATAAATGGTCTTTCCTTTTTTTTTTTTTTTTTTTAAGATTTTATTTATTTGAGAGAGAGAGAGCACGAGCGGGGATTTGGGGGTAAATGGATAGAGGGAGACAAGCAGACTCCCCACTGTAGGAAGCTTGATATAGAGCCCATCCAGGACCCTGAGATCATAATCTCAGCTCAAGGCAGAGGCTTAACCTGCTGAGCCACCCAGGTGCCCCATCATAAAATGGTCTTAATAAACTCACTTGGGTCCCTGATGCTTTAGTTTTGAAATGCTAAAATAAGTTACTTAGAGAACAGCTTCACCTCTGAGATATTTATAACTTTGAGATACTCTTGGAATATGATTTTGAAGTTATAAAATATTTAATTCCTGTCTTCCTTTTTTCTCAGATAAATATACGTCAACATCATATAATGGTTCAGCCTGGCGAAAAAGAATTCCTTTTTCAAAAACATATTCAAAAACTGAAAAGATATATACAGGTAAATATTTACTAGTAATTTTAATGTAGCATTCTAAAAATGAATGACAATCTTTTAAGTTGTAAGATCAGGAAACATATTTTAGAAAAATTTAGGAAATTTTAATGATACTTACAAACACAGTTACTTGGAGTTTGGTAGATATCTTGTCTACTAGCAATTTAATTTTACTTTGTTTTATTGTGGTCTCCTTTGCCTATTTTTATGTTATCAGAAATCTTTTTGATATACTTCTCTCCTTAGATACAAGCTTAGTAGTTGCAGCAATTATATGTTAAAATTCATTCTTTGTTGAACTACAAAGCAAATATATAAAACCATATTTGGACACAAAATATTAAAGCCTTACTATATCCACCATGGACAAATACTGGCTGGTGCAGACCAACAGGGCACCTAAGATGAAGTTTCCAGGCCAGGAGTTTCTGAGTGACTATGGTGTCCCCCTTGTTGTGCTCTGTTCTCTGGGAGAATATGGGAATCCTGGGAACCTCCCCAGGGTAGAGGTTTGAAGCAGATCTGACCTCAGGTGGTTCTTTTGCTAAAAACCTTAATGTCTTCTCCAAGTTTATCCTAGGGTTGGCAAAGTAGGTTTGGAAAACCATACAGGATAAAATGGTTTCAGTTACTCCACAAAAAGGAACCTTTCAAAAAAAGTTCTAAATAGAGAGTTCCTACTTATATCTTTAGCCTAGAACTTCCAGAATCATCTGAAATCCATAAACTTTTATACAAGAGCTTCCCAGAATGAACCCAAGGACATCCAGATTAGAAACTGTCTACTTTCCAAAAACAAAAACAGCTGAGATCTTTAGTATTTCTCAAAACTCTTTACTTTGACTGTGAAGTCAGTTGCTTTTCTTTTCTTTTACCATATCTTTCCAAATCATATTGTACTCTAAGAGAATGCTGCTGCCATGCTATTTCACTGACTATATTTTCTCTTCGCTTTCTGTGGGTTTTCACATGTGATTGCACTTAATTTGGGGGGAAATGAAAATTGGTAGAAATCCTAGATAAAACTACAAATTCCTGAGCTGCATCTTTTTCTCCATTCTTCCCTTGTGAGTGTGACATTATTTGGAGTATTTAAGGATTCACCCCTCATCCCTGCTCCTCTCCCGGCGACTGCTTTTGTATCCCAGCACCCTTCTCACTTCTCATCCCAGGGAGTTGAACATGAATTACAGAAGGATTTGGGGGGAAAGGGGGTCACTTCAGGGCATGAAACATGTATCATCCATGTATGGCCCAGGAAAGGGAATGTGACAGGGGATGTGAGCTCATAAAAGCACTTTTTTGGTCCAATGTGTAGAGCAAGAGGAGGGCATGGAGAGGCAGAAAGTGACCAGCTACAGTGTGGGGTCACTTACTCTAGACAAGTCCCCTTCTGCTCTTCTATCACCTCCAGTTGTGCCAGGGCCCAGGGAAAGAAAGTCAGGGATGGATTTCCCTTTGAAGTTATGATACTCTGAGCATAAGGAGGATCTGCATTGCACGTCCCAGATGCAGACAGGGGAAAGAAGCTTTGGAGAGAATTTATCAATGCCATGTGTTTGTGGGAGTGGGGGGGAGCAAGTCATGTCTAACATGAGAGAGGGCTGGAGACAGCCTCTTGGGATTCCCAAGCCTCAGGTTTGCTTGGGAAGGCATCACATATCCTTGTGAGTTTCAAGTGAGAGTCAGTTCCTGGGAAAGGGCCGGCCAGTCTACCCAAAGTCTCTTGGCTGGGGCTGAAAGCACAGCACCAGAAAGATGGCCTTTGTGGTTGGGTTCTATCGGGGGAGAACTCAATCAGAATCTCAAAAGACGGCTCTGCTGGGTAGCTGATTATAACCCAAATCATCCACTTGTCACTTGTGACTTGAAGTATTGTCTGAGGGGAACCAGCAAGGACATCACCTGGGAGTTTGTTAGAAATGTGGAATCTCCACAGCAGACCTACTGAATTAAAATCTGCATATTAACAAGTTCTCCAGATGATCAAGATGCACATCAAAGTTTGAGAAACCTTAGGCTATATTATCTGGGCCACCATTCACCAGCACCAGACCCAAGCCATGTTAAAGACCCAACCCATGACTGTTGTGATAATATTCTCTTCCTAGCCATCACAAAGCAGCAACCATTCTCCCCTGTTCCAACCCCAGAAATCTACATAAGCAGAGGGAGATGGGAGAGGGAGGGAAAGAAATCCTGAGAAAGAATTTCAAATCTGAATGTGGTTGAAATATAAATGTGAAATAACTAAGAAATCACTGAATTGGACTAAGTTTATGTGCAAAGGACCAGATAAATTTTCTACATCAGGCAGAATAGGGACTTAGGTTCAAGAAATAGAAAAGAATTATAAAAATCATTTTCTTATTTACCTTGAGCTTTTGACTGGGAAATCTGCAACCCGTAAACTCCTGTCCTTTCCAATTGTTCTTGTCATCATCAGGCTAGAGAAAGATTAGCTTGTGTTTCCTCCCCCTACACTTCCTGCTAGGGCACAGAGGAGCGATTTCACCATTTCCCATTTCCCAGTGGACAGATGGACTGCTGGAGAGAGGAGGCAGAAAGCACAAGCTGCCACTAGTCTATTCCACTAAGGAGTATCTCAGAGCGAAGGCCATAGAAGTGTAAATGGGTGAGAAGAGCCTTTTGGGAAAATGTCCGATGCTATGAGGATAATGCAGCAGGAGAGGAAAATGTGTGGGGACCAATGAATGGAGCTGAAGGTGATTAGAGATCTCAGCCTTCCCTTGGGGCCACGTGTCCTTTCCGATACGGATATAGCTGGTGGGACTGGAGGTGCCTGTCTGTAGGATGCAACATTCATTCTGTTCATTCTGAGTACACTAAGGTACAGCCTTATATGGAGTATCATTTCCATCCCTTTTCATCCCTCCATCCAAATTCAAAACACAATAAGCTTTGGAAAGAAATGGAATTAGTTTGAATAGCATTTTGAAAATATGTGAATTAAAACAATGTGTTTGGGCTTTGTTTTGCCTTTAGATGTATGGTAAGCAATTAGCCAAAGAAATTCAGAACATCGGTATCTTGAAGAATGCCAAAAAAGAAAATAATTTTAAGTATTTTGTGTGTTTTATTATTAGAGCCAAGAAGAAATGGGAGCAAGTAAATCTGGAGGTTGAGAGAAGAGAAAAATGAGAAAAGAGAAACGTGCCAGATATCATCTGATTTACAATCAAAAATGAAAATTCAAAGAATGAGATATTCAAGTACTCCATACTATATACTGGGTAGCCAAAGATGATAAAATGCAAATTCTGAAAATAAGATGCAGGAAGTACATTGTGCTCTTTCAAAACTGATAAAAATGCAAATTGCAAACAGCTGCCTGTGTATTTATATAGGTCTGGAATTCATTCGATGCATTGCCACAAACATTTAATAAAATTTAAAAGTTTGACAATTAAAATCATTCTCTAATTGTAAACTGAGTTAGAGTGCACAGATTGAAAAGTGAAATCGTGTCTTTGATCTCTGTTTTGCAATATTCTTTACAGAAGAAACCTCCCATTTTCTTTCTTAACCTAGATTTTTAAGCTGGGTCCTCAGTGATAATAACAGATAAAGTAAACAAATTCAGTGAAGTCTCAGAGTTATAATTTGGTGATGAGAATGTTAGAGGAATTCCAATAGAAATACACTTCAATGTGTTGTAAAAAGGAAAAAAAAAGATTGGTTTATTATGCAGAGGAGTGCTGAACAATGTCTTTTAATTGGCAACTACAAAACCTAACTGCTGAGACGTGTGAGATTCAAAACGGAAAAATAAACATTTTCTTATGAAGAACAGAAAAATTATATGTTCATATTAAAGAAAAGGATTTGTAAAAGGAAAGAAGTGTGTTAATAATGTGATGTCTCAAAAGTACTAGATTTTAAGGCTTTAAGTAACTTTAGAAGTATTAATGCTTATAACAGAGATATCATTTGAAAACTTAATTCCGTGTCTTTTGCACTTGTTTAGAATAATACATTTTTAATGAGTTCTAAAAAATTCATCTGCAGAATGACTGAAACAAGAACTTAAAATTGAGAATTTATTCTTCAAATTCAAAGACCAGTATGACGGCAATATATGTGATTAACCTTTCAAATGCTGTTTTTGTAAGTCTGTAGCATTTATACTTCTGAGTTTATTAAAGCTCAGAATTTCACTAAGACTTTGGGACACCTTGTCTATGTTTACATGAATCTCGTGGTTATTAGTCACCACTTGTTCGATATTATTGGGGAGATCTCAGAGTGTGAGTTTAGAAATATTTTATTTTTAAAACATTTTATAGATTTGATTCCAGCCTGTGGAGTAGTAAGTCCTAGTTTCTAGCTTCTAATGGTGCTCTGTCTACCTACTTTGAAGAACATAGGGATACAGTCCTTTTGTTTTCACAAACAGAGTGGTCAGAAATGGAAACGGTGCCAGTAAAATGTCTTGGTGAGATAGATCCGAGCAGGATGGAAGAAAAGAGCTGGGTTGAAAAGCTCTCTAGAGGGAGGCTAATAGGAAACATCTGTAATTCCACTTAACAGACCTCTGTCCTTCTGAAAGTTCATCTAGTGGTGAAGAAGGAATGGTTCTCAGAAGGCAATTCAAGGTATCTTTCTCAAAGTACAGATTCTCAGTGTGTATCTTTATTACATGCAAACTGCTGAAGACTCAATGAGGAATGAGAAAAATCTGAAAGAAGATTTGAATGTCATTCTTCTGAATATGTACAGGTATCATCCCTGATCAAATGAACATTTTTATTATGATAAACTTTGTCTAAGAGGACCAAGTGGATGGTAGCATTAACCAACTCAGTTTTCATATTTGTGAGGCAGGGAAAAGCCATGGCTTAAATGTGGTAAACTAATAACCCAGAAAGAAGAAGATAACAAGCCCCCAAATAAGAAAGGATAGAGGATGACAAAGATAAGTGGACAACCAAAAATGTGGTAAGCCAGCCAGAAGTTATGCCTGCTGACTCCTGAACATAAAAGTAAGGCATTGAAGCCTAAGTTTATGAGGCCAGCTTTTGGAGCTGATGGAAAAAGCAACTGCCTTTTCCATCACTTCCAAAAGCTTTCAATGAATTTGATGGGTGTACTATGATTCTACTCTTTTCAAAATGCAGCAGTAATAAAAATGTTAACAAAAACAGCATGTATTCAATGCTTAGTATATTAGTTTGCTAGGGCTGTCATAAAATACCACAAACTGGGTGGCTCAAACAACAGAAATTTATTGTCTCATAGTTCTGGGGGCTATAAGTCTGAAATCAAGATGTTGGCAGCACTGGTTCCTTCTGAGGACTGTGAGGGAGACTCTGTTCTTGGCCTATCTCTTTGGCTTTGTTGATTTGACTTCTTGTGTTTCTCCTCATCACCTTTCCTGTGTGTGTGTGTGTGTGTGTGTGTGTGTGTGTGTGTGTGTATGTATTCAAACTTCCTCTTTTACAAAGACATCAGTCAGATTAGTAATCACCCTAATGACCTCATGTTAACTTGATTACCGCTATAAGGACCCACTTTCCATATAAGGTCAATTTCTAAGGTAATGGGGGTAAGCACTGCAGTGTATGAATTGGCAGGGTGTGTGGAGGCTGTAAAGATGTCTCCTGGACCTTCCCAGGGTAGGTAGGTCTTAAATAACAAATCCACTCTAACATTTCCATCTCCCTAAGCTTTTGAATCACTTCCTTGACAGGAAACCAAGGCAAGTTTGGTATTTCTAGCTCGCTCACTCTGGGCCACCTTTTAGTCTATATTTAAGCCATCCATCCAACCAACCAACCAACCAACCAACCTACCAACCAAACTGTTGGAGCCCTTTATAATTCCCTGAGCTGTGACATTAAAAGTAGAACCTCTGCTTAGTAGACAGATCATAGTGAATTTGTTAAGTGTCTACTTCTTTCACTATTATTCCACATCTTTAATACTCACTCCCACACACAGTCCCAGGGTTTTTGTTTGTATAAATTAGCAAACTCAAGTACCTCTTTTGGAGAGCAATGTACTTCTTCATGGAAGTACACTTCATACTATCCCTTTAGTAGCCTGCTGGGTTAGTACCAAAAGCAGTGGTAGGGGTCAGTCCTGAGGGAAATCAGCATTGTCTTGCATGGCAACTGCCTCAGTTAATCTGATGAGGGTGGTGGGACTACTGGGAGTGGAGAGGCTAATTCTACTGGCAAAGACTCATCAGAACATAGAGGCTCAAATGTTCCCAGCTTCATGAGGGTCTTCTCATATCTCTCCATTCCAACTTTCAGGATGATGCTTCTCCCTAGTCAATGTCCTCACTTTAACAGTAAATAACCTGGGAGCCTGGGATTTCAATTTGTGTTGTAATTAGTGGCTCACAGGATATGTGTTTTTCAGAAATCTTAGCCCTGTGCCTAGGAGAGATAAGGGTCTTTTTTTCAGGGCAGCTTTCAGATCATTTTTGTGATGTGTGAGCTACGAATTCAAGATCCTTGCTTCTCAAGTGTTTGTGAGTATACAATGGTGATATTTTGTGTATTTCTAGTGCCATATCACACCATGAATGATCAGTGCTCTCTTTACTACTAAAAATAGAGTCATTAGAGTCTCTAAGTCTAATCAGATTAGAGAGCAAATTCCAGAAATCCCAGAGCCACTTTGGAAAACTCATCTTTAAGATTCTGTTCCTATAGAGCCTCTCTTAGTACCAAAATCCATACTGGGATTCTCCAAAGAAACAGAATAGATAGAGGATATATATATAATTTTAATATGTTATATTTTGTATAAATGCATATACTTTTATATATAGATTTATTTTAAAGAGTTGACTTATACAATTGTTGAGGCTTGGCAAGTCTCAAATCTGATGGAGGAAGCTAACAAGCTGGAGATTCAGTGGAGTCTAAAGGCAGTCTGATGGAGAATTCCTTTTCGCTTGAGAAGGTCAACCTTTTATGCTATTTAGGATGAGGCCCAACCATATTATGGAGAGCAATCTGTTTTACTTAAAATCTACCAATTTAAGTGTAAATACCAACAAAAATTTTCCTTACAGAAACATTTAGAATACTGTATGACTAAATATCAGGGCAATGTGGCCTAGCCAAAGTGAATAATTAATTAATCTCCCTGCGATAGCCTCAGATAGTCTCACTACTTTAAGGTCAGGTGAGTAGCAACCTTAATTCCCCTTTGCCATATACGCTAATGTAGTCACAGATTCCAGGGATCAGGGGGTGGGCTTCTTGGGGAACCACTTTTCTGCCTATCACAACTACCTTTCCTTATGCACCTTATGTAGAGTTGTTACTACATAGCAGGCACTATACTACATGAAATAACTCACTGAAACATTAGTACCCCAACCCACAAAAAAAAAAAAAAAAAAAAAAAGAGGAGTTATTAAAAGCCTCCATTAATGAGAAACTTAGGCACTGAGTAGTCATATAATTTGTAAGTGACAAAGGCAGGATGGTACCACCTGTGTCGGTGACTCTAGATTATTCTCTTCACTCTACTAGACTGGTTAAATATCTGATTATACTTTTTTCCTCAGGGCCCAACTTACTCTAAAGCCACACTGGACCACTCTGGACCAATAATAACTTCAGAGCCATGACAGTAAAACTCATAGTCAAAGTTTCTTTCCCATTTCTGTCTTTTTGCCCTCCCTTGAGAGTGGTGTAGCTATGTCGTATGTTGTATCATATCCATGTCTTTTCCTCATAAAATAAGGAAAAAGTGAATATCAAAATATGTATATTTTATTACAGTTGAGTCTTCTGATAACCAAGGCAAGAAAGAAAACACAGTTATATCAGAAAATTATACTAGTATTCCCAGGATAATTTTTTTTAATAGCACTACATTCTAAAGATAATTTATTTTATGTAAAAATAACTATAATTGTGTTAGTCCATTTGGGCTGCTATGACAAAATACCATAGGCTAGGAGGTATTAAATAACAAACATTTATTTGTCATAATTCTGGAAGCTGAGAAGTCCAAGATCAAGGCACTGCAGATTTGGTGTCTGGTGAGGGTCCGCTTTTTGATTCATGGATGACTTCTTGCTATGTCCTCACATGGTGGAAAGGGGAGAGGGAACTCTCTGAGGTCCCTGTTTCAGGGACACTGATCCCATTTATGAAGGCTCCACCCTCACAACCTACTCCCCAAAGACACCGCATGGGGGGGCGGTTAGGATCTCAACATATGAATGTGGGGGAAACACATACTCAGTCTATAGCAGCAGTTCAGTTCACTGAACACATGTTGAAAGAACACCCACTAACATCAAGCCGTCTGCTAGAGGTTATGGACACAAAGATAAATGAAGTCTTTCCCTCTAAATGTTTCTCATGTAATGCAAATAGTGATTAAAGCACTTATATAATATGAGGTGTGCCACAGAAGAAGTACAGGATAGGTGCTAGGGGAATATAGAAAAGGCATGCTTCACAGATATTTCAAGTGAAAATCTAGCTCGGCATTGACTGGTCACAAGTTCTCTCAAATATTTCCTTGCTGCTAGTGTTCCTTTTTATGAGCAGGAGTGCCAATTTATAGCACTGATGAGGTATTGGCCTATACCCCATACTGGCACCACTGCAGGATAAAGGATGAACTTTTCAGGAGCAATTACCTTCTGCTTTAGGTTGGAGAGAAACTCTTTGTGCTCTCCAGAGAGGTGTCACTGAGAATACCAGTTTTGCAGTGAACTTTTTTACTTGGACACAAAACTATCCCATTATGCAATTATATTATATTATGCAGAGTGATTAGCTTATTTCTTCTATTAGGTGATGAATGTTCAAGGAAAAAACAGTCTCTTTCTTTCTTTATATCCCTTCCATTGGCATATAATAGTCAATATTTGTTGAACACTCTAATGCCTATCTCTGAGGTTCCTTTTCCTTGCCTCAACCATTAAAGACCTTAACAAAGAAGTGAGGGACCTTTGCTGAGGTCCTTATGTTTTGTAAAGACTTACACTAGGCAAGGACTCCACAGGGCCATGGAGACATGCTTCTCCTTTTAGAGTAGGTTCTGGTATCACAGATGCCAGATTTCACTGTTCAAATCATCTTGAGCCCATTTCTTGAGCTATATGGATCTCTCGGCTAAGACAGAACTCCAAAGGATCCTTGCTATCAAAGGGTTGGAGAAGAGGAAGCTATTTTCAGGGTGTTGATGGAAGTGGAGAGTGTGAGTTGTCCTGTCCATACGTGTGCATAGGGTCTTTTGAGCATTAGGACATATCAGGGAATGGAAAGAAAAGAGGGATGCATCTCCCAGGAGAGTGAGGCTCTTCCTGCTTCTAGTTTCTAGTGCAGAACTCTGAATTGGCCCAGAATTCTAAACACAAACCTGGTCTTCTAGTTATTATGTGGGGTTAATTGTTAGCTCGATTTATAACTTTCAAATACTTAAATAAATGACATGTGGATCTTTATATCTACTCTTGCTCTAGGCTCTGCAAATATTAGGAATAGTCTTAGCCCACTTAGCACACACACCAAGAAGCAACAGTAACAGGTGGGATCTTAACACTAATTGTTTCTTTTTTTATGCAAACAGTGTACAAGCTGTGACAGGAATCTGGCCTTTTGCCAGAGATTTGTCATTGCAGTGAAGAAGCCGGGTTAGCAGAAGGATCAGTGTTAATTACATTTTTAAATATATTTCAGATGGAGAATGTACTGGACAAATACGGGACCCCTAAATAATTTCTAATTACTTCATTCTACTCTGCCTAGATAATTCAGGGGCTTACTGTGGTGCAGAACTGTTGTGGATATTAAGGAAGCCTTGGGCAAAACCAGAAGCTCTGTGACCTATTCTGTGAATAGTAATGCATACCACTGCTCTTTGCTATTAACCAAATAACAACTTAGGAAAGTTATCAAGCTTGTTTAGTCTATCTTCTAACCTTTAATACTAAGAATCTGAAGCAAAGTAAGCCTAAGATCTAGAATAGCGTCATAAAGGCAGCACTCGCATCTCTTAAGTGGTCATATTTTCTCAAGTATTTTCATGCTATGTTGTTCCAGTATTTCATTATTAATTGTTGTAAAAATAAGGTGATACATAGAATTTAGTATAGTGCCTAAAAACAGTGACTACCCAGGAAATTGTAGCTTCTATGAAAACCTAATTCATTGTAAAGAATGAAAATATACATCTTCAGTTTCTAGCAGTATGGTAAAATGTTCATTCAGAGAATAGCCTTTCTGTAAGAACACACCTAAATATGCCACATTTGGAAACAACACCATGTAAAACAAAAACATCTCTTTCAGTGCATGTCTGAGCAAGAAGAAAAGAAAAAGATTTTCTCAGAAGCCAGAATGACAAAGGGGGAATCCAGAAGAATAAAGAAGCGTAAAAGCTGGCATTTGCCTTGGGGTATCTGCAGATTCCTGGTGCCATAGAGTCTGGTCTTCAGGGGTCCACAAACTGGACAATAAGAAACAATGTCTAAGGCATGAACAGAGCTGGGGACAGGATGAGAAATATCACAAAAAGCCAGGACACACTGAAGATGATATGCTCAGAGAGGAAACTAGAAAAAGAACACTTAGCTTGTAGACAGAGACACCAGGAATAGATACCTCTTCTCTTAAAATTTTAAAGACCTAACTTTTTTTTCAGGTGAATTTGGGGTTTGAATTTACATTACCAAAATGTCCCAACAAACTTCCAGTGAAAAGTGTAGTATAAAGTGTTCTCAAATTGGTAGTACCCCAGGCACGTGGATGAAGTAAAAGTAAATAATTTCTGGTGTCTGGTCTCTAAATTCAGATATTAAGAAATTGCCAAAGATAAAATTCCAAATGATGCAAATTTGTGATTAAAAAAATTAAACAGATGCAAACAACCATTAGTCAACAGTAGCAACGATATATGGAATAAGACTTGCAACAATACTGGAAGTGTTTTTAATAATTAAAAAAATAAAAATAATGCATTGAAAATATGAAGAATTGACAAAAATCTATCAGTACTGGACAAAAATATTTGAAAGGGAACCATATAGAAAATTTAAAAGTGACAATAAAATAGTTAAAAGCGGAAAAATAAAGGATAGGGTAAACAAAGATAAGAAATTGCTGAAGAAAGTATAAACTGAATAAGTTATGAATAAGGATGGATAAGTTATTCATAATATATCACAGAGAGATTAAAAAATGAAAAATATAAAAGAAAGATAAAGAGAATTGGAATTCCAGAGGTGGCAAAAGAGAAAATGAGAGAAAGATAAGAGAATGGTTGGAAGTATTTCAGAATTGTTGAAAAACACCACCATCAGATTCAGGAAGCCCACTGGATCAAAAAAGAATAAACAAAGAGAAACTCATAGCTGTATCTTTTACCTTGGACTGGTATATGTCAAAAACAACATCTTAAAGCAAATAGAAAAAAAAAAAGACAATTTATGAACAAAAGAAGAAAATATTATGTTCATATTAGAATTCTATATAGCAGCAGATCCAGACAACAGTGAAATAATCATGGGAAGAAAATATTTATCACTCTAGACAAGAATGCCCAGTCACTTTTCAGGAATGTGAGATAAATAAAAATCTTTGAAACAAATCAAAACAAATATTTGCCAAGTTACTAAATTTACTTCTGAAGGAAATTCTTCATGAAGAAGGAAAGTGATTTTTAAAAATAATCTGATGGGCAAAAAGAATGGTCAGCAAAGAACATGAATTTATGGCTTAATCTAAGGAAACGATGTATAAATAAATGACAATGTTTTCTAATTTGTAAGTTCAAAAAAATCATGATAAAACTAAAATCTTATACAACAATTATACATAGGTTATAAGAATGGGTGGCCAGAGTTAAGGAAAACTGTTTCTAGATTTGTTAAACATGTAAGATTATGTACAATATGCTGTATACATTCTAGGGGCATCATTCAAATCATAATCCAAGTGCAAGTCCACCACCTGTATAGCTGTACTCAGCATAAAGGAATAAGATGTGGTATAATCTTAGACATTACTTAATTATGCATGTTAAAATTTCTAGGATAACTACAAGGAAAGAGAAAATATATTATTGCCAAAGTGGTAAAGGGAATAAAATGGAATAGGGAAATTTTTAAAAAGTAAAACAGAGAGAGAAAGAGAGAGAAAAGTGCTATAAAAACAAAAAATAAACCACCAAAAATAAATTCCAAAGACATCCACTTAAAATTTCAGCATACAGGGGGAAGATGATAGAGTTGGTGGATCCTAAGCTGGCTTTATCCTACGGATAGAAGTAGAAATGCCCACAACAGTGTAACCCAGAAAATGACCCAAAGATTGGCAGAACAGACTCTCCACAGCTAAATGTAGAGAAGAGGTCACACTGGAAGAGGGTAGGAGGGGTGAAAATGCAGTCTGGATTGAAATGGACCTGCGTTATCCAAGGGAGGGAGAGAGGCCACAGGCATGAAGCAGGGAAAGAAACAGAGAAAGAAACAGAGCACACCAGGAACCCCACAAATGGGGAACTCTCAGGCGTAAGACAAATCCCCATAACAGTTGGTTTTGAAAACCAAGGGACATGATTTTGTGAGTTCTTATAATCAGTGGGGGACCTTTAAAAATCAGTGGGCTCAGTTCCGGGATAGCCAGGAGGATGACAGGCAACCATCAGGGTAACACAATGAAGAGCCCAACGGAGATACAGAACAGAGGCTGCAGTTTGAAAAATACCTAGGGTATATGAGAAGAAGAATATACAATAAATGTCAAAGGGGACTCTTTGAGTGGAAAGGAAAGAACGTAAGTAGGAGAAAGAAAAAGTAGGAAGCACAAAAGCTGTAAAAATAGGTATATCTATAAAAATCACTCAAGGAATTCACAAAATAAAAGGATGTCAAATATGACATATACCTAAAGTATGGGGTCGGGGTGGGGTGAATTAAAGAATGGGTTCAAACTTAAGTGACCATCAGCTTAATATAGAATGCTATATGCATAAGACATTATGTACAAATCTAATGATAACCACAAGTCAAAAACCAGTAATAGATATGTAAAAAAAAAAAAAAAAGAGAAAGGAATCAAAGTGTATCACTAAAGAAAGCCAGCAGACTACGAGAGAAAAAATAGATAACTACACTAACAACTATAAAATAAGTAACAAAACGGTAACAAGTACATTCCTATCAAGAATTACTTTGAATGTAAGTGGACTAAAACCTCCAATCAAAAGATACAGGGTGATGGGAGGGATGAAATAGCAAGACCCATCTATATGCTGCCTACAAGGAACTCATTTCAGACCTAAAGACACATGCAGATGTAAAGTAAAAGGATGGAGAAGAATTATCATGCAAATGGAAGTGAAAAGAAAGCCAGGGTAGCAGTACTTACATCAGACAAAATAGACTATAAAACAAAGACTCTTACAAGAGGCAAAGAAGGACACCAAATAATAATAAAGGGGACAATCCAACAAAAACATATAATAATTGTAAATATTTATGCACCCAACACTGGAGTGTCCAAATACACAAAGCAGCTAATATGTCCATAAAGGAAGTAGTTGATGGTAATATAATAATAGTAAAGAACTTTAACACGCTACTTACATCAATGGATAAAGTGTCCAAACAGAAAATCAACAGGGAAACAGTGGGTTTGAATGACACATTGGACCAGATGGATCTAACAGATACATTCAGAACATTCCATCCTAAACCAGCAGAATCCACATTCTTTTCAAGTGCACATGGAACATTCTCCAAATAGATCACATATTAGGCCACAAAACAAGTCTCAAAAATTAAAAAAGGTTGAAGTCATACCATGCATCTTTTCTAATTACAATGCTATTAAACTAGAAATTAACTACAAGAAAAAATCTTGGAAGAACACAAATACACGGAGGTCAAATAACATCTTCCTAAACAATAAATGAGGGGTGCCTGAGTGTCTCAGTTAGTTAAATGTCTGACTCTTGATTTTGGCTCAGGTCATGATCTCAGGGTTGTGAGATTAAGCCTGGTGTTGGACTTAAGATTCTGTCCTTCTCTCTCTGCCCCTCCCACCCCTGCTCATATGTGGTGGGCTCTCTCTCTCTCTCTCAATAAAAAATAAAATAAAATAAAATAAAAAATTTATAAACAGTGGATGAATCAACCAAAAAAATCAAAGAGAAAATTAAAAAGAATGATGGAGGCAAATGAAAGTGAATCTTCAGAATGTAGCAAAAACTGTTCTAAAAAAATTATAGCAATATAGACCTACCTCAAGATGCAAGAAAAAATCACATATTAACCTAACTTTACACCTAGAAGAGCTAGAAAAAAGAAAAAAACAAAACCCAAAACTAGTAGAAGGAGGGACATAATAAAAATTAGAAGAGAAATAAAATAGAAAGTAAAACAAACACAAAAACCAAAAAAAACCCCAACAGAACCAGGAGCTAGTTTTCCCAATAGAAAAAAGCCTTAAGTCAGACTCATCAAAAATTTAAAAGAAAAAAAAAATTAAAAAAAAAAAGGAGAGAGAGAGGATTCAAATAAACAAAATCAGAAATGAAAGAGGAGAAATAACAATCAACACTACAGAAATACAAAAGACTATAAGAGAATATTATTAAAAATTACATGCCAACAAATTGGACAACCTAGAAGAAAGGGATAAATTCCTAGAAACATACAATCTTCCAAAACTGAATCAGGAAGAAATAGAAAATGTGAACAGCAAAATAACAAGAAATGAAACTGAATCAGTAATCAAAAAACTCCAAACAAACAAAAGTACAGGACCAGATGGCTTCATAGGTGAATTCTACCAAATATTTAAAAAAGAGCTAATACTTATTCTTCTCAACTATTCCAAAAAATAAAAGAGGAAGGAAAGCTTCCAATTCATTCTATAAAGCCAGTATTGGCCTAGATAACAAAACCAGGTAACTACAAAAAAAGACAACTACAGGCCAATATCTCTGACAAGTATAGATGCAAAAATCTTAAACAAAATATTAGGAAATTGAACCTAATAATACTCTAAAAAAAAAAAAATCACTTGTCACAATCAAGTGGGATTTATTCCCAGGTTGCAAGTGTGGTTCAATATTCACAAATCAAACAATACTCACACATCAACAAGAGAAAGGATGAACATGATATGATCTATTCAATAGATGCAGAAAAAGCATTTGATAAAGTACAACATCAATTCATGATAAAAACCCTTAACAGTGCAGAGAAAGGTTGGTGGGAATGCAAACTGGTGCAGCCACTCTGGAAAACAGTATGGAGGTTCCTTAAAAAGTTGAAAATAGAGCTACTCTATGACCCAGCAATTGCACTACTGGGTATTTATCCCAAAACTACAAATGCAGTGATCTGAAGGGGGAGCTGCACTCTAATGTTTAGAGCAGCAATGTCCACAATAGCCAAACTACTGGAACGAACCTAGATGTCCATTGACAGACGAATGGATAAAGAAAATGTGATGTGTATATATATATATATATATATAACATACACATACATACATATATGTATATGTATGTATGTGTATATATGTATACACATATGTATATGTACATATATGTATATGTACACACATACATATGTATGTATGTGTGTGTCTATGTGTGTGTGTGTGTATACAGACACACATAAATAAATAATGGAATATTATGCATCCATCAAAAACTGAAATCTTGCCATTTACAATGACATGGATGGAACTAGAGGATATTATGCTAAGGGAAATAAGTCAATCATAGAAAGACAATTATCATACGATCTCAGTGATATGAGGAATTTGAGAAACAAGACAGAGGATCATAGGAGAAGGGAGGGAAAAATGAAACAAGATGAAATCAGACAGGGACACAGACCATAAAAGACTCTTAATCTCAGGAAACAAACTGAGGGTTGCTGGAGTGAGAGGGATAGGAGGGATGGGGCAGCTGTGTGATGGACATTGGGGAGGGTATGTGCTATGGTGAGTGCTATGAATTGTGTAAGACTGATGATTCACAGAGCTGTACCCTTGAAACAAATAATACATTATATGTTAATTAAAAAAAAAAAATCTTGGGCCGCCTGGGTGGCTCAGTATGTTAAAGCCTCCGCCTTCAGCTCAGGTCATGATCCCAGGGTCCTGGGATAGAGCCCCACATCGGGCTCTCTGCTCAGTGGGAGCCTGCTTCCTCCTCTTTCTCTGCCTGCCTCTCTGCTTGCTTGTGATCTCTGTCTGTCAAACAAATAAATAAAAATCTTAAAGAAAAAAAAAATCTTACCCCTCCACCAAAAGGTACTGAATTTTTAACCTGATGAATGGAATTAAAACCATGGGAGGGAATCAATGCATAGGAGAGTCTTTCTTGCTGGCTTTGAATATGGAGGAGGCTGCATGACAAGGTTTGTGGGTCTTACCTAGTTGCTGAGAGTGGTCCCCAGCTTTGTTGACATCCAACAAAAAGATAGGGACCTCAGTCTTACAACTGCAAGAGCTGCATTTGGCTAACCTCCTGAATAAGCTTGGGAGTAGATTCTTCCTTAGAGACTCCAAAAGGAATACAGTCCTGCCATTTAAGACTCTGATGAGAGAACCTAGCTATACCATGGATTTCTGATCAGAGCCAGAACTATGAGCTAAAAAGTGAGTTTTGTTTTAAGTGGTTAATTTATGGTAATTTGTTATAGAGCAATAGAAAACTGTACAACTACTATATTCAACAACTAAAGAATTCACATTTTTTTTTCAAACACACATTGGTAATTTATGAAAAATGACCACAGATTTGGTCATAAAGCAATTTGTAACAAATTTCAAAAAATGTGTTACGTGTGTAACATCCTCTCTGATAACACAATTTGGTCAGAATCAACAAAAAATAAAGATACCCATGTATGTGGAAATTAAAACTCAACAACTCATGAATTAAAGAAAGAAATGTAATTAAAATACACTCAGCAATGAATGATAAAGTTCTGTGTGTCAAAGTTTGTGAAATGCACCTAACTCTTAGCAAACTAGGAACAGGAGGAATCTCTTTAAACTGGTTATTCATAAAATCTTACAATGAACATATTCACTTGTGATTGTTAAATAATTTGCTTTAAATTGAAGATCAAAACAAGTGTGCCCACTATCATTGCCTTATCAATTTCCTAAAGGTCTTAGTAGTCATAGTAAGAATAAGAAAAAAATAATAATTGGAATTAAGGAGATAGATAAGTCATTGTTCCTAGGTGTTAACTATCTACAGAGAAATCTCCAAATATTTACAAATTATTAGAACTGTTAAGAGAAATTAGCTAGTTTGGGATATAAAGTTGATATACAAAAATAAATTGTATTTTTATGTACTAATACACATACATAGAAAAAGCAAATAGGTGAGAAAGGATATATTTATAAAAATGACAAAAATATGTCTAGGAATAAAATAACAAATGGGTAAGACTTTGGTGCTGAAATCCATAAAACTGTAATAAAAGTTATTAACAACACCTAAATTAATTAATTAAATGCTATACCATGCTCATGGATAGACATAATATATTAAAAATGTCAATTGTCTGCAAGTTGGCTTATCAATATCATGTCAACCAAAAATTCTAATAAGTTCTTTTCATGAAACTTGAGAAGCCTATTTTAAAATTAATATGAAATATCAAAGCCTCAAGAATAGTCAAGCCCCTACTAATAGAGAAAAGTAAAACAAGAGGAGTAGCCCTGTCAGAAATTAAAATTTATTATTATAAAGCTATCTAATATTATAAAGCTATATTTTAAATTTGTTACCACATAGTATTGATATTTGAGGCAAAAATGGAAAAGAATAGAAAACAAATCTATAGTCTATATAAATCCGATACATAGCAGAAATGGTACTTCAGGCAAATGGAGAAAAAAGGCTATTAAAAAAATGTTTCAGGAAATTGAGCATCCACACAAGAAAAAAATATAATGGACTGTTAACATCATGCAAAAAGTAAATTTCAGATAAATCAAACACTTAAATGTCACAGACAATCCTTTAAAATTTACAGAATGTATAAGTTGAATGCATACATGATTCATAGCACTTATAGAAATGTACCACTGACTGAAAAGTTTGATATGTTTTAACTAACTGATGCTTGCAAAATTTGGGTAAATAAAGGAAGGCAGAAAGAGAGATTGGCACGTATGTTTCACTCCTTAAGTCACATAGAACGCTCTAAATATATGTTGTAAATAAATAACGGCACATTTTAAAGAAATTAGGCCCTTGTCCTCTGACAAATTTTGATGTAGTTTTGAATGTAGGTGAGGTCCAGAGCTGATGGCCAAGAAAGAATTCTTGAGGTATCTTTGGTGCAAAAAGGTGATTTTATTAAAGCACAGGGACAGGACCCATGGGCAGAAAGAGCTGCTACACTGGAATTGTGAAGGGTGACAGACTATATATGGAAGTTGGGGGTAAGGAAAAAGGGAGGTTTTCAAAAAGAACTTTCAAATGCCAAAGTGGATCAAGGCGATACCAGAGGCTTTGCCATTGTCAAGGTTGTTTTTCCCTCTGGTAAAGCATTAACATTAAGATAGTTGGGAATTTCCTTTTGGAAGTTAGGTTATTGACAAGAATGCTTTTTTCTTGTAAATCACTAAGACCTTTGTAAACTGAGGGAGATTCCTATCTTGCTGGAATGTGAGCTCTATTAGTTAACCATTTGTTTTTCCCTTCCCTAAGGGAAGGAGTGCCTGAGGAATGTCACACATATCCCACGTAGGGGGTAAGGGGGTGCGGGGGGAGGGGAGTTAGCAGGGTGTCAGCTTGTGCTTTGCCCTCAGAGTGCTTTCCAATCCCTCATCATTTATGACTTAGGTGACTGTGTAATTCATAGTATCTTTCTTTTTATTTAATTCATTATTCCTGGATTGTACATAACTTCTTGTCTCACAATACAACTATTTTTACCTACATTCTTTTTCCTTAGGTTTACTTGAGGGACGCAAATAGCTTGTTTTCCACTCAAATTTTATCGTATGTGTATGCTACCTTTAAGGAAAGTTTACTGTAGAAAGTCTTTCTTTGAACATGATTTTTGGCCTCTTTAATAGAAACTGCCATTTGGGAGCACCTGGGTGGCTCCATGCGTTAAAGCCTCTGCTTTCAGCTCAGGTCATGATCCTGGGGTCCTGGGATGGAGCCCCGCATTGGGCTTTCTGCTCAGCGAAGACCTGCTCCCCCCGCCCCCGCCTGCTTCTCTGCCTACTTGTGATCTCTCTCTCTCCCTCTGTGTCAAATAAATAAAATCTTAAAAAAAAAAAAAAAAAAAAAGCTGCCATTTGACCTCGAAATGAAGTTCTAGCTAGACAGTTTCTTTTTACTTACAACTATTTTGTCACAAATTTAAGTATAAACTGCTTGGCAGGGGAAAAAAAGGCCAGAACTTCTACTTTGTTCCTGGAATGAACTCAAAAGGACATTTGTACCATTTGTAAAGCTAATCAAAACAGATCATCCACACTGAAGCTGGGAGAACTTTTGGTTCCAATTCAATCTGCTTTGAGTTGGTTTTGGATGGTAGTGTTTATGGAAACAATTGCCCCCATTGCCAAACTGATGTGTATGTTCTTTTCCCCAGGAAAAAGACTGCCATAGAACTAATTAAGGGTGATTAGCAGGAAAAGTAGGTAATTACCAATAAGTTCAATAAACTCACACGAGCTTTGGAGCCAGAAGTGCGTTTTTTTAGACTTCTGGGTTTATCATTTGCTAGTGGTTTGACTCAGGAGGAGATTCTTAGCCTCTGAGCACAAATTTACTCATTTGTAATATTTGGGTTTCCTGACAGGGTTGTTTGAGGCATTAGAGATAATATATGAAGTGCCAAGAATTGTTTCTAGGATATGGGTAGTTTTCCATAAATGATAAGCATTTATTACTATTGAACTAAATACAATACAATCTGGATGTTGCAGGTGGGGCATAAGCTAGAAATACAATTTGAAGTGGTTTTGGAAAACAGATTGGTAATTCTCAGACTCACTTATTCCTCTTCTATGAGATCTCTGGGTGACTAAGGATGCATAAGTGTTTTCCTTCCTTAAGTTTTTGATTCAGAAACAAATCTATATCCAGTATTTAGTAGAAATATATACCTAAAACATAATAAAATAAATTTTATACATTATACCACCAAAATTTAAAAAATAAATCACATGTTGTAGCAGAACTTAAAGTGCTTTTTCATTTTTCTTTTTAAAATTATGATTTAATAATTTATACTCCTCAGGCATGAGGTCCTGGGAAATTTCTAGCCCAGGGCATTGCAGCTCTCCATACTTTTCTGAATGATTTTCATGGGATTTTCTTTTTTTTTTTTTTTTAAAGATTTTATTTATTTATTTGACAGAGAGAGATCACAAGTAGATGGAGAGGCAGGCACAGAGAGAGAGAGAGAGAGAGGGAAGCAGGCTCCCTGCTGAGCAGAGAGCCCGATGCGGGACTCGATCCCAGGACCCTGAGATCATGACCTGAGCCGAAGGCAGCAGCTTAACCCACTGAGCCACCCAGGCGCCCTTCATGGGATTTTCCACATAAAAATAATTTAAATTTGCTTCCTTCTAACACCCAGAAGCTTCTTTTTTCCCTCAATAGATAGAGAGTTATTATGTTCAAGGTATATAAAATGCTTAATATCATACTAAATAAATTCTTATTCAAAACACAAATTGTTTATTTAAAAAGCATACTTAATATTAAACAAGAGACATTTATTAGTTGATTGATTTACTGGGTTATCCATGTTCTATATCTTCCATTGGTCTGAATAATCAAGAGATAGTTACTTATTATTGGGAGAAATCCATTCTATTTCTATAAGTATATTTTAAAAATCATCTTCAGACTAACATGGTGTTACATAATTTGTAAATTTTACTATCTGAAATATATTAGTATATTAATGTGTTGTTATATTAACATATGTTAATATATTCACGTGATACACTAAGTGTTATTTATTTTCAGAAGTACATAAAATTCAGATTCCACACTTGGTCAGCCTCAATCAGGGAGTGTGCTGATAAATGTTTAACAACTGGGTCTCAGAAAAAACAGCTGCAGTTTGTAGCATTGCTGATTTTTGTAGGGTAAAAACTCTTCTACCAGGCTAATTTAAAGCTACAAAAGTTGTCACCGAACACAGAATTAGGAAGAAATGCACATAATCTGCTCTACTAAGCTTGAAAGAACTCACTCCCACATACCTCTATATATTTTCCACGTTATAAAGACATATTAAAATAATAAAATTAAATTAATTTGGAGTAATTGAATACCTATTATGAACCAGTTCCTATTCAGATAGTGGGAGTATCCCTCTAAATATATATTATATATAGTATATTTATTTGTTTGTTTATTGCCAGGTTTTATCCTAAAAAAAGCCTCATGAAGGTAAGAACTTTTTCTTTTTAGTTAATTATTTATTTCTCTGAGCTTAGAATGATGGCTGACACAAAGCTGGCAATAAATAAAAATTTGTTGAATCAAATGAAGGAGACTCAATCTCTGTCTTCAGTGAGAATATAGTCTATCAGAAAAGGAAACAAAAAAATACTATTTGAAAGAGAAAACCAAATTAGAGCAGAGTATAATTAAGAAACTTTAGTATTTTTCTAAAGTTGAAAATTAAATTATAATAAATTCTATGATACTATGATATTAATAATTTATATCACTGGTGAAAATTATATTTTATTGAAGTGCTATATGTTATTGTGATTCTGCAAAATATAGCACCAATAACACCAAGAGTAACAATAATTTCCAGAGTGCTTTTTCCATGATAGGCATATACTCATTGAATTATACGTATTATTGAATTTAATTCTCAAAATATTCTTTAAACATGCACTACATTTATCTTCCAATATACGAAAAAACTTCAGTTCCAAATAGTTCAGTAATTTACTCAAGTTAAAAATGAAAATATGAACTGTCCAAGATTATTTTGAAATAAAAAAGAGGGAAATTTGTGTTAACCTTTAAAGAGGTTAAGAATGCAGCATCTAGAATCAGAAATATTTAGGTTCAAATGTAGCATGACATTTATTGGATATTATGTTTTGCAATCTGCAGCTGTAAGACCAGCAATTAGGATTATTTTTACAAATGAAAGATGCTCTACCATTGGCAATAGTGTCTCTACAAAATGTTTAAAATTGGCCACAGGATTTAAATGAGTTCATTATAGGTTGTGAAAGGATGGAGTCATATATAATCCTCTCTTCTTAAGGGTCTGAGGAACCCACTGGCAAGCTGTGAATAGATATTAATGATGTAGTTCCCTTTAGATAGGTATTTTAGGGCCTTTGGTGGAAAGCAGGGTATTATACATTTTTTATGCCAACTACTACTTATTCCCTTAGCTAGTAGCTGTACGATTTTTATATGATAATTTATCCAATGTCTTCACCTGATTTTTGTAGCTGTCCTGATTCTGCCACTTACTGGTGTATGACTCTTGGCAGGTAAATAGGGACATTAATAATACAACCTCATAGAGTTGAGAGGAGTAAATAAGATGATCCATGTAAAGTGTTTTAAATAGTACCTCACACATGGTAAGCACTTTCTGTATGTTAGCTCTTAGTATTGTTATTTTGAATAATACTGGAGAGATCTAAGCTAAGAGAGAATAACTTTTCAGCATTTCACCAGTTAGGTGACAGACGGCTGACCACTGTTCATTACTCTGAAGTATGGCATTACTTTACAGGGCCTGGGTGGGGTGAGGAGTACAATGAAGGCCAGGGCACAGTAAAGGTCCTCTCTCCAGAAGGTACATATTCTATCAACTATTCCAGTAAACTGACAATTTACAAGTTGTTTTTTTTTTTTTTTTTGAAGATTTATTTATTCATTTGAGAAAGAGAGAGCACTACGTGTGTATGTGTGTGCATGCGTGTGTGGGGGGGAGTGAGGGGTGTGGGAGGGTGGGTAGGGAGGGGCAGATGGAGAGGGAGAGAGAGAATCTCAAGCTGACTCCCTGCTGGTGTGCGGCTCAATCCCAGGACCCTGAACTCATGACCTGAGCCAACCCAGGTGACCCACAGGTTTCTTTTTAAAAATATAGTCCCATTTTTCTTCAGATGTTCAATTATCATTAGTAACTTTCTTCCTAATTTCCATTTCAAAGTTGTTTTATTTCTTATTAGAACATAACTTTTTATAATAGGAACTACATTTTATTCATTGCAATGTCTTTTTAAAATTCTATTTTGTAGATTCCTCAATAGTCGCTGAATTGGAAATACAGGAAAGCAAAGGAGAAGTGATAAGCCTATGAAGTGTGTGTTTTTTTCTAATGAAATCCTCTTTCAGTTATTACTTTTTTTTATTTTACCTCATATTTGTCTACATCCTAGGTAAAGTCGCATTTGGAATGCATTCACATATTTATTTCACAGACTATACCAATAAACGTGCTCAGCCTGTTTATATCAGAAATTGACAGGTTTGGGATAACTGAATTATTAAAGTTTGAACTTGGATTTTTGCCTCTCAAGACACAAAAGATACCGTGGCTATTGATTTCTCAGTTCATTTTTCTTCTTGCATGCAACAAATACTTACTCAAACATATCCTCAATACCTTTATCAAAATGTGAGGGATTATAGCAGTAAACAAACCTGAAAAAGGAAAAAAAAAATTCCTGCCCTCATGGAGCTTATACTGTATGGGAAAGAGACAGAGAGAAAATGAATATATAATAAGTTTAGATAATGATAAATTCTATGGAGAAGGATGAAGCAAATTAAAGTGTATAGGATATTTGAGAGGGTAGAATTTACAATTTTATGTAGAGTAGAGGGGTTCACAGATCAGGTAGTGTTCTGAACAAAGGTCTGAAGGAAATGGGTGCACAAGTCATGTAGACAAGTAGGTATTCACATATGCCAGAGAGATGGAACAACAAATAGTCAGTGCCTAAGGAATTTGTGTACCTGGAAAATTACACCCTACAAAGAAACAGGCAAAGATTTTATTTAAGACTATTGTAACAGGAGTCAGAGGTTGAAATCTACAAACAAAGAATTGGAGATTTTTAAGAGCTTGGTTGGTGGGGAAATCAGAAGCCATCGTGTCTATTAATTGGCTTTACCCAAAGGAAAAGTAAACTTCTTCACATCTTCATGGACAGGAGGTAGTTTAGAATGTAGAACATGGAAGTTAGTCTCTTACTATCCCACAGAGACTGGAAGATGGGGCACTATCCTCCTTGATAGTCACATTTCAAAGATATGCCTCTCAGGTCCTTGAGAAAGACATTTCTGGGTTTTTTTTTTTTCTTTTCTTTTCTTTTTTTCTTAAAGGTTTTATTTATTTATTTAAGTGAGAAAGAGAGAGAGAGAGAAAGCATGAGAGGGGCAGGGTCAGAGGGAGAAGCAAACTCCCCGCTGAGCAGGGAGTCCAACTTGGGACTTGATCCTAAGACTCCAGGATCATGACCTGAATTGAGTATAGACACTTAATCAACTGAGCCACCCAGCACCCCAGACATTTCTGGATTTTAAACAAGGAAACTATTTGCATCTCAAAAGGGAAGAGAAGTACAATTACAGGTTTTCTAAAGTAAAAACTCTAAGAAAAATGAAGTCAAGGCCCTCAAGTCAAGAAAATCCAGTTTAAAGGTTAATGAAGCTGAGAACCTTCATGTCATGCTGGTCAGTGACTTTGTTTAAGAAATAACCAAAAATTCCGTGTTGCTAGATTGTGTGTGTGGGTTTGGGGTGGTGTTGACATATGAAGTGAAGTTAGGGAGGTGGGGTGTGGTTAGATAGGGATTTGTTGGTATCTCCAGACTTTAACCTTTTCTCAGAGAGCCCTGGAAGCCATCGGGTTTAGAGGAGAGAAATGCCATCATCTGCTTTCCATTTCCAAAGGACCATGATGGTCGCTAAAGGGAACAAAGTCCATGTAGGAGGGAAGCTATATATAGCCTCAGGGAGACCAGTTAGAAAGTTAGCACCATAATCCCAGTGGGAGAGTATGGGATTTGGGACAGAGTAGTGGTGGCAAGAGTGTAAAGAGTGGCTGAATTCTGATGTGTTCAAAGGATTTCTCATGGATTTTTAGTGAGGGAGAGATAGAGAAGTCAAGGTTAACTCCAAGGACTTTAGCATGAGCAAATGGAAGGCTGAAGGCTGGAAGAGAAATGGGGAGTTTGGTTTAGGATTGCGTTAAGTTTGAGATGTTTCAAAGGGAATGTCTATGATGATCATTGAAAATATCTGTATCTCTTCTAAAAATTCAGATTTTTAAAAAGTCCCCAATCCCTAATTCTCAGATTTGGTTCTCTCATTAAAAGAGTTATTTATTACTGAATATAGAATTTTTATCAGATTTCCCTAATAAAAGAGCCAAACCCCAGAAGAAAGCTTGAAAATAATAAATGTAAAGGAAGTTAAAGAAAATATCAGTGATCTGAACGCCAGAGGTCAGCAGTATCACTGAAATAGAAGATGAATCTAGGAAGCATTCACAGTAAGACATTTTGTTTGGGCACATTTATTTCTAACTCCCTGATGCTCGCAGTAGAAGTCTTCAGTAATGAAAATAAACAAAGCATAACCTTTTCATCGAAGACATTTTATATAAAGAAAAAATAATTATTTCAGATTATAAGGGTCCAGAAAAACTATAATGTAGCTTGGAGGCTTCTATAGTATTTGAAAATACGAGCAGAAAAACAGATGGAGGCAGGGACACTGGGGCATATTTTTTTTTTCTGGATGCTCTTGCTGAAATCACGCTGGCAGTGATAAATTGCATTAGCATAGAGAAGAGAGCAACCTGGGTATCCCCAGTTCAAATTTGGTATTCCTCTCAAGGACCAGGCTGCAGTTTTGGTATATGTGCCTCCTAAGAAAGGTGACATTGCAGCCTGGGCCCTCCTTAAATCAGGTGTAGCTGTTGGGGCCAGTCAGTCATGAGTGCTTGAGTCAGGGATGGTAATCTTCCTTCCATCAGGGAATAGAGGAGGATGCAAGAAATAAAACAAGAAAAGAAATAGTGCATAAAGGAAGAAAGTGCAGAGTTAAAGCCAAAATAATAAAACGTTAGTGTCTTCCAAAATGGATGAGAAAAAAAAGAAACATTTATTTATTTAATATCAGCAAAAGGGATACCACAGACTTGTGTAAAATAGGTTATCTTTTTTTTTTTTTTTTTTTTTTTTGGTTAGAAAATAGAGTGGGTGTTGATATAGATGAGTAAATTGTTAGAATCTAATATAGAAGATTTAAATTTGGGGAAAGGGTGATTATCTAATTGGAGAAATTCAATTATTTTGATAAACAAATTAAAAGGCGTGTGTGTACAAGAGGCAGAGACAGAATCAGAGAGAGACAAAGAAAGAGACGAAATATCTGTTTTTCCATGGACTGCTTCACCCTCTGTTAAACTGCTATGTATAGCTAGAAATAAATTCAGCCAGGATATGTTTCTTTGCAATGGCATTTAAAAATACGATGCAAAGAATGACATTATTATATGTCAAAATTGTTGCCTCACTTTCTCTGTGGAATAGAGAAGGATAAACATGTTTATATCATTTTCTAGGGAGACAGGACAAACGCTCTATAATTTATTGCCCTGAACCCCTGAAGGACAATAGGGTAAATGGACTGAAGCACTATTAAGACCAATTAGGCACACATGCTTACAAAGCTCCATAAATACAACTCATTATTTGAACCCCTTGAAATTCCCTTTTTATCCTTACTTCACTCATCTGTCAGATCAATTACATAGCTTTGCTCCTTTCAGCTGTAGTCTCTTATCTCTTCTAGACAAAGGACTTTGGGTTTTGATGAATTTGATCCCACTTTTTCTTTCTTAGATTGTTAAAGCCATACTTCCTTCTTTCCTTCATTCCTTTTCTTAATTCCTCCTTCCCTCCCTCTCATCTTCCTTTATTACTTCCCTTATTGTCTCCCTTCTTGCCTCCCCCTTCCCTTTATTTCCTCTCTCCGTCTCCCCCTCTCTTTTTCCCATCTTCTTGTTTTCAATGAGTATGTATTAAGATCACTGTATGGCAGACACTATGTTAAATGGTAAGATTAGAGAGGTGAAGATGACACAAAGTCCCTGCCCTCTAGAAACTCAAGTTCACTTAGATGGGTATGAGAACAAATAAAGTGCTGTTCACTAAATGCTATATTGAAAATGTGCGTTTTCTCAATTTTAAAAGCTCATAACCCAGGAAAGTAGAATATATATTATTTTCATTTTACATGTATGATAAAAGGATTAGAGATGTAAATGATACACATAAAAAATCACAATTCTCAAACAAGCATGAAGGTGCTGTTTCCAAAATGCCCATGCTGCCACTTCATTCTCATCCTTCATTATGTCCCTTTTCATGGGTGGATAGAACATTCTCATTACTTCTTTTCTCTGTGACTCCAACTTCCCTTCTAGCTCCTTTGTGTCACCTTCATTGCTAGACCTCTTTTCTGTAACCAATGTAGCTTACTTCTTTTTTTCAATAAAGAATTGAGTGACTGTCTTTTCCCTGATGATTGTTCAGCTATTCAATACCATACAGAATGCTTTCAGTGGTACAAATTAGTTTATTAGATTTGTTTGCACCCTTCTGACAGAGATCCTAGCTCTTGAAGGATGAGCTATGGTTTATATCAATTTTTTAAAAATTAATTTTTAGAGCAATTTTAGTCTCACAGCAAAACTGAGTAGAGAGTACATAGTTCCCATGTATCCCCTGTCTCCTCCCTTCTCCCCTCCCCCTCCTCACTATCCACATCCCACACTACAGTGGTACATTTGTTATAATAGATGAACCTATATTGAAACATTGCTGTCACCCCAAGTCCACAGTTTACATTAGGGTTCAGTCTCAGTGCTGTATATTATGGGGGTTTTGACAAGTATGTAATGACATGTATCCACTGTTGCAGTATCATACAGGACTGTTTCATTGCCCTAAAGTTCCTGCGCTCACCTATTCATCCCTCTTTCCCCTCAAACTCCTGATCTTTTTATTGTCCCCATAGTTTTGCATTTTCCAGAATTGCAATTTTTATTGTCCCCAAAATTTTGCGTATTCCACATAGTTGGAATGATAAAGTATGTGGCCTTTTCAAATTGGTTTCTTTCACTTATGCATTTAAGGTTAAATGCATTATGCATTTAAGGTTTCTCTGTGTGTCTTCATGTATTGATTTCTTTTTAGCCCTGAATAATACTCCATTGTCTGGATGTACCACTACTTCTTTATCCATTCACCAACTAAAGGACATTTTGGTCACTTGGTTGCTTCAAAGTTTTGGCAATTTCTATCCTTTTTTAGAATCAATTATTCTTCTTTTAAAACTTTTTTTAGTGGTTTCACCAAGCTTGCAATATATGTTTACAACTCATCAAAGTTCATTTCAAGTAACACTATACCACTTCATGGGTAGTGCAAGTAACTTATGAAAATAAAATAATCCTAATTCTTCCTTCCTGTCACTTGTATCAGTGTTGTCATACATAGACACAGACACACAGACACACACACACACCACACGCATAAGTACATTGAATACATTGTTGCCATTATTATTTTGAACAAATGTTATCTGTTAAGTTAAAATAAGAAAAATAAGTTTACTTTTCCTTTACTTATTCCTTTATGTGCTTCTATTGTTTATGTAGATCCAAATTTCTATTCTGCTTTATTTTCCTTCTCTCTGAAGAACTTTTAACATTTCTTGCAAGATAGGTCTATTGGCAAAAAAATTCCCTCAGTTTTTATCTGAGAAATTCTTTATTTCTCCTTCCTTTTTGAAGGATAATTTCTCAGGATACAGAATTCTAGTTTGGTGTTTTTCTTTTCTCAACCCTTTAAATATTCCATTCCATTCTCTTCTTCCTTACATGGTTTCTGAGAAGTTACAGGTAATTATTTTTTTCCTTTTCCAGATGTAATTCTTATCTTTGCTCCTTTTTTTTTTTTTAAGATTTTATTTATTTGACAGAGAGAGAGAGATCACAAGTAGGCAGAGAGAGAGTGGGAAGCAGGCTCCCTGCTGAGCAGAGAGCCCGATGCGGGGCTTGATCCCTGGATGCTGAGACTTAACCCACTGAGCCACCCAGGTGCCCCATCTTTGCTCCTTTTATGTAAAGTGCTTTTTTTTTTTTCACCCTCTGACTTCTTTAAAGATTTTTTTACCTTTGATTTTCTCAAATTTGAATATGACATTCATAAGTTTAGTTTTGGGGGGCGTCTGGGTGGCTTGATTAAGTGTCTGACTCTTGATTTGGCTCAGATCACATAAGTACCTCAGGATCGTGAGATTCAACCCGGTGTTGGGCTCTCTGCTCAGGGTGGGAGTCTGCTTGATATTCTCCTTTTCCCTCTCCCTCTGAACCTCTGCTGCCTCTCTCTCTCTCTCTCAAATAAATCTTAAAAAAATAACTGTAGTTTTTTTTGTTGTGGTTGTTTTGTTTTGCATTTACTCTGCTTGATGTTCTCTGAGTTTCCCTGATATGTGGTTTGGTGCCTGACATTAATTTGGGGGGAATTTTCAGTCATTATTGCTTCAAATATTGCTCATGTTCATTTTTTTCTTTCTTCACATTTTGGTGTTCCCATTATGCATATGTTGCACATTTTTAGTTGTCCTATAATTCTTGGATATTCTATTTTTTTCATTTTTTTTCTTTTGCCTTCCAGTTTTAGAAGTTTCTCTTGTATCATCAAACACACAGATTCTTTTTTTTTTTAAATCAAGGTATAATTGACATAACACTGTATTAGTTTCAGGCATACAATATAATGATTTAATTGTACTGCAAAAGTGATCATCACAATAAGTGCAGTTAACATCCACCTTTATACATAGCTATAATTTTTTTCTTTTGATTATAACTTTTTTTTTTAAGATCTATTTATTTATTTTAGAGAGAGAGTGCATGTGTAGTGGGGAGGGGCAAGGAGAGAGGGAGGGAGGGAGGGAAATAGAGAACCCCAAGCAGACTCCCTTGTGAGCACAAACCCCAATGTGGGGCTTGATCTCAGGACCTGGAGATCATGAATGGAGTGGAAATCAAGAGTAGCCCACTCAACTGACTGAGTGACTCAGGCGCCCCTTGATAAGAACTTCCATGATCTCCTCTAACTACTTTCAAATACAGTGTCATTAAGTATAGTTACCATGCTAGATGTTAGTTATATCCTCATGACTTATTTTATAAGTGGAATTTTATAACTTTTGACTCCCTTGATCCATTTCACCTATCCTTCATCCCCTGACTCAGGTAACCATGAGCTTGGTATCCATGAGCTTGTCTTGTGTGTGTGTGTGTGTGTGTGTGTGTGTGTGCGTGTGTGTACTGTGTTTGTTTTTAAGACTCTATGTGTAAATGCGATTATACAGTATTTATCTTCTTTCCTGTCACAGAGATTTTCTTTAGCCATTTCGAGTCTCTAAATGAGCCCATCCAAAGTATTCTTTATTTCTGTTATGTTTTTTTAAGTCTACCATTTCTTTTTGATTTTTTTCTTAGGATTTCTATCTCTCTGCTTACATTATCTGCCTGTTTCTTGTTGCTATCTACTTTTTTCATGAAAACCCTTAGCATATTAATCACAGTTTTTAAAATTCCTGGTCTGACCATTTCTGTAATATCTGACATGTTTTTTTTTTTTTAAGATTTTATTTATTTGACAGAGAGAGAGATCACAAGTAGAGAGAGAGAGAGAGAGAGAAGGAGGCAGGCTCCCTGCCTAGCAGAGAGCCCTATGTGGGACTCGATCCCAGAACCCCGAGATCAGGACCTAAGCTGAAGGCAGAGGCTTAACCCACTGAGCCACCCAGGCAGCCCCCATATCTGACATGTTTGTTGAGTCTTTCAAACTGTTTTTGCCTTTTAGTGTGAATTGTAAATTTTGTTGAAAAGCGGACATGATGTATTATGTAAGAGCAACTGCAGAACAGGTGTGGAGAAAGGGAAGCTATGATTAGGTCCCAGGGTTTTTGTGAGTCTGTGCCTCTGGCCTGCAAGTCTCATCAAAGCTTCTCAGCTTTTTCACCCTTTAGATGGGACATAGTTTCTGGTGGGGACTGGAGTTGGCGATTTCCCTCTTTCCTGATTTTTAGGCTCTGGTAAAATAGTTTCCTCTGTATTCCTTTGAATACAGAATGCTCTGCTGTATTCAAAGTGGTTACTTCTTCTCTTTCCCTGTTGGAAGCATTTTCTCTAATGTTCACTGTGAGGACCTAGTAGGACTTCTGAAGGTAAACTCCCGTGGGAGTATTTAGCTCTCAGAGTTGCCCACACTGAGCATCGAGCAATTAATCAATCATATAGAGTTCACGCCCCTCCCTCCACCCGCCCCTACTGGTTACTGATTCTTGAGGAGGTTTCTGCCAGAGGGTTTCTGCTCTGGTGAGTTATGCTGCTTTGTTTTTGCCTGTATGTCTTTCCAGTTTGGGGGCCAGTGGTTTGCCTTGTGATTTCACTTTAAGAAGAGTTGCTGCTATTTTCAGTTTGTTCAGCTTTACTTGTTGTTAAAATAGAATGTCAATTTCTAGATTCCTTACATGGCAGACTGGAAACCTGAAGCCATTTTATATTTTAACAATGATGGAATAGGGAAGCAAAATGTCAATGGTGGGGAGAGAGGTAACAACAGGAGGTATTTTATACCAGATTCACTTCTTGGTTATGATGGTTCAGATTTCCCATCAGAATGAGTAAATTACAAGATATTTCCTGTAACGTGCTTATGTAATTTGTCTTCTGAAAATATTTATTCTTGGTAAATTCTAACTTCAGGTGATCTTAAATATTGCTGTTTTACTTTAAATGTATTTGGATGTATTCCCAAACTGAATGTATTCCCAAACTGAAACAAAAGTCTAGAAAATTATTATAGTGAAAATTTTGTGTCAAATAATTTTAGGAAATTCCACATATTATGACTGACTTTCTTGCAGAGCAGAAAATTCCAGTGTAGTCCATTAAAGACTCTGAGGAGCTTGAAAGAAACTTGTTTACTTTGATTTACCCAAAATGAAATGAAAATTAGTTAACAACTGATTCTCCTATTTCCCTGAATAACATACATTAATGTCTTATGGAAATATACTCCCTGAACATCCTTTGAGATCCTGGATAGTTTTTTCATTGGTCTAGTCATTCAGTAAATATTTATTGAGCAACTTAGCTTGTTGGAAGAAGAAAAGGATTATAGATCCACACTAGTACTCTTTTCAGGAATTTCTGTATCACACATGCTTATCCCTTCTCCTTGGAAAAAGGCTATTAGCACATTTGTCTCACAGACCCATGAATATTCATAAATACAATGAGAAGATAAATAAATTGTAATGTACAGCATGGCAATTATCATTAACAATACAATATTAAATATTTATATATTTGAACAATACAATTATATATATTTGAAAGTTGCTGGAAGAGTGGATTTTACTATTTATTTATTTACTTTTTTAGAAAGGGAGGGGGAGAGAGTGGAGTGAGAGAGAGAGTATTAAGCAGGCTCTATTCCTAGCACAGAGCCCAACATGGGGCTTAATCTCATAACCTTGAGCTCATTACCTGAGCTGAAATCAACACTTGGATGTTTAACTAACTGAACCACCCAGGTACCCCTAAAAGAGTGGATTTTAGAAGTTCTCATTATAAAAAGAAAAACTGTACACATGTGATTTGATGGACGTTAGCTTATTGTGGTAATCATTTCATAATATATGTTCATATCAAATCATTATGTGGTACAACTTAAACTAACAGCGTTGTACATTAATTCTACCTCAATAAAATGGAAAGAAAAGAAGTAGGTGGTACTGAGCTCTACAGCTATTGTTGAGTATTCTTCAGATAGACCTCACATCAGATGGGAGGAAGACTGGTAACTGCCACAGACTCAAAGTTTAGTTGTATTTTTCCTGATTTTGTGGAAAAGAAAAACGAAACTAAAAATTTTGCAAGGGCATTTGTTCTCAACCAGAAGTAATTTTGCCCCCCAGGTGATATTTGGCAATACCTAGAGACATTCTGATGGTCATAAGGGATGTTAGTGGTATCTAGATGGCAGAGGATAACACTAAATGCATCTTACAATGCATAAGACAGTCCCACCGCAACATACTTATCCTAAATGTCAACAATGCTGATGTTGAAAAGCCCTCGGTAAACTGTTATTTACACAAGAACAGATAAACCACAATGTAGGTATTGTTAGGCCTGGGATGACTGTAATTTTATGAACACTGAACCCGGTGAACAAAATACAGGAAAGAGTAGAACTTCCAAATATTTCACTTTTATAACTGCAAGTTATAGTAATTTGGGGATAGTACCTGAATTTTGCTTTTATTCTTTATATTTAAGTGCTAATAGTTAGCGACACACTCAGATTTCCTTTTTTTTTTGTAAAAAATTTCCTTGTACCGGTGTTCTCCAACTGTGTTTATGGCCTCAGGTTTTCAGAGAGAATGTCAGGTGTACGGAGCTCTTTTCCTCACTCTTCAGGGTTGGACTCATAGAACAGTTAGCTAAGAAAGAACCTGCAGCTTGAAATCACTTTTCTCAATGTGAGACTACGTAGGAAATGCGACCATTAGTTCTTTCTTCACTGTGCTATTACAGTAGAAAAGGGGATGTTTAAAAGATTAAAAGAAAAATAAGAACAAAGAAGAGAATAGATAGGATGTGAGTCGGGAGTAACCCAGTCCAACTTGTGAATTTCAGTGGCTATGCATCCTTCCAGCTGTGTGACCTTGTGCAAATAACTCAACCTCTCAAAGCCTCTATTTCATCACTATGTAAGGGACGTAATGAGGTGTCTATCCGCAGGGCATTGGTATGCAGACTGCTCAGCACTGTCTGGCATATAGGAAAGTTTCAATAAATATTAACTACCATTATCTCTCTCTCTCTCTCTCTCTCTTTTTTTTTTTTTTGCTCTTTACCAAATATTATTAAGCTCCATTTATATGATAAGTTCTATGCCAGTCAATGGGGATAATATAGTGAGCCAAACAAACAAACAAACAAACACCAAACTAGGTCTCTGCTTTCATGAAGCTTATGGTTGAGGGGATGTGAAAAACATAAACCAAATAACCACACAAATAAATCATATTTTTGTGGGTGTCCTAAAGAGAGCTAAGTGGACTTACAACATATAACTGAGGAATTTGACTCCCTCTGGATCTCAAGCGGCCCTCTGAAACTCCTACTCATGGGCTAAGAAACCTTTTGCATCTTCGAGTTGTGACAGTTCTTTACCCTCATCATTGAAAAATGGTCACTAGTGTTCCTAAGGTGAGGGGCTGTAGATTTTGACTTTTCCATCTGAGGAAATAATTTATACATGTTACAAGGAGAGAAAATAGGAATGAACAATGTTTTTTTTTCTCCCCCCAATTCTTTTATCTCCCTCTTTTTGGAATTTGTTTTGGAATCTGCTCCTTGCTAGTTTTTGATTTTTCCGTAGGGAACAGAAACAGTGCCACTGCCTCTCAGTGACTTGAGTATAAGAAAGAGAGGTTGTTCTTGGACCTTCCCACCCCTAAATGACCAGTTTATAAAAGACAGATTTGGGCATTGGTAGGAGTGAGTATACACTCAGTCTTTGGATGCAGCTCTGGAGAATATCTGTGGAATGTGACTGTTGCTATATTTCTCTTTTTGGTCTAAGATGGTAGTGGGTAGGGGAGAGCTCCTACTCCCCAGCTATTTAAGCAAATGAAGAAACTTAATCAGAAGAGAAGAGAAATCAGTGAAGAAAGCATTTATTACTTGATGTTATCTTGGATAGAAAATAAAAGACTTGGGGCACCTGGGTGGTTCAGTGGGTTAAGCCTCTGCCTTCGGCTCAGGTCACGATCCTGGGGTTCTGGGATCTGGCCCTGTATCAGGCTCTCTGCTCAGCAGGGGGCCTTCTTCCTCTTTTCTCTCTCTCTGCCTGCTTGTGATCTCTGTCTGTCAGATAAATAAATAAAACCTTAAAAAAAAAAAAAAGAAAAAGAAAAGACTCGTCAAAAAACCCTTTGTCTGACCCCTTTTAGTGATCTATTTATAAGTTTAGAAAAGGATCAGTCCATCTGTTAGGGCCTGTGGTAGAGACTAAGCTGTCCAAAATCCATGCTCCTTTTCACTCTTTCTTTCCCAGCATAAGGCCACATTGGCTGAACAGCCCTTTTTGCAGTTAGGTGAGGCCAAGTAGCCAAGCTCTGGGCCATGGCAGTGACTGGAGTGATGAATGCACTGAAATACCCCAAGTTGCTCTTCCTTGGTTTCTCTCCTTTCTGGCTGTCTAGGGTCACAACCCCCAGGGTGAATCTGGAAGCCACATCCTGTGAAGATGGAAAAGCCTCCAAAAGTCCAAGTCCTTGAACAGTTCTATGAAGCAGCATTCCCACCCCATCCCACCTCAACAGGAAACACCTGCCTGGAACTTTTACAAAAGAAATAACTATTTCTTGATCCTCAAACCACTAAATTTTGGAAGCATTTGTTATTATAGTGTAATTGAGCTAACTAATATAGGGCCTGGTGAAAAGAAGGGACACATCCATGATTATAGGATGATGTCAAAATATTTGTTAGATCAGAGAGTTCTCTCAGAGGAAATGATGATCGAGTGGTTATTATCACTAATATAGTAGTTCTGAAATACTGCTGTACTCACAGATAGGACTGGATTGTCCAAACAGATTCATAGGAATCAGAGATCTTAATAGATATCAATGTTTAGCTACACGATAATGAGGATGAAGGTATCAAAAGGCTCAGATGCAGCAGAGGAAGGTCTGGGACATAATGCATAATTTGCAAAGTGCTTCCCACATCAGATATGGCCCTGTAGCCCAGAACAGAGGAAGTCCCTGAGTGAGGTTTGCTAGCTTTTCATACCATATCATAGTGCTACAATTATGAAATACCTTTACTTTATACCCCATAGAACTGCACAGCTTACATGATATCCCTCAGGGAGCAATGCCTCCTAGATCCTGGGTCTTATTCATTATAGGTAATCCTTAACCAGAGGTATCAGGGAAATCTATGAAATATAAGGATATTTCAGAGACAAAGTCACTACTTCCTGGCATATACTAATAGTTTTTTACCCAGAAATCTCAATGACAAGAATTTTAAACCTAGTGGGTTACCTGCTCTTTTTCTTTTTCCCAGGGGCATTCCCCCATGAAAGAGGTGAATGGATCCCAATTCAATCTTTTAACCACGTCATGACTTTTGTAACTCCATTATAAAAGAAATAGATCATTTGTATTTTATGTACATTGCCTAAGGTTGCTTTGGATAAGACTGAAAGAAAGAGGATAAACCCATTTGTGCTTTGTAACAGCTCCATGTTTATTAAGCTTTCCACCTTACAGTAGGGAAGTTGATGAGGATCGGAAACCATGTAGAAACCACTTAGTTCACAAAGCTAGTGAGTGGTCAATATGGGACCACCGCACTAGGGCGGAGATCTGTGACTGACTGTATCCAAAATGAATTCCTCTAACTGGAGCTACCACCCCAGACAGCGAAATGCAGCTCTCTGACCACACTTTGACCATACTTTCCTGAGATCCACCTACTTCTGATGACCCTGTGTTTGTGACAAAAAGTGGTGCGATGACTAGTAAAACAAACACAGAATAATTGTTCTTTTAATCCCTCTTCGAATTTCCAGTCAAATTTCAGTGTGTTAGTCTCAGCAATTGCCTTTGGGGAGAAGAAGGGAAAGAGAAAGATGGAGGAATCCTTTGAAGAGTTTAGAAAATTAGAGAAGGAATTGAGAACTTCGTTTTATTCAGCTTATCTTAGGAACAGCCTTCCAGACTCACCGTTTAATTAAACAAACTAGTGTCTATAAGAGCTGAATACTGAACATTGAATCAAAGGAACAGAGCATGTTTCCTGATCTGTCTGCCAGCTTTAACAGTCAAATGATAGGGATGTGTGTGAGTGTGTGTGTGTGCACGTGAACAAAATCCAAGTCAATCTTTAAAATTTATGAAAAGCAACAGAAACTACAATAATCAAGATACATTTCAGAAGAATTTAAAATATATGTGTTTCTGAGATTAAGTAGAATAAAAATGAATGTGATTATCTCTAAATTTTCTATACTGTGAAACTTTTTAGGATAATTGTCTTATTCATTTTTTCATCCTTAATAAGTAGGCTCCTATCAGACTTCAGTGTTTATAGCACTGAAATCTACTTAGCACTCTTGGTGTGTTCATGTGGGTTTTCTATCTTATAAGCAGGTAAACCAACCAGCCACTGTCTCCTGTTACCATGCACAAAGAAAGTGAGGGAAGAATGGTTTAATAAGTTTTTAAATCACTTTCTTAGCTGGAATTTTTATTCACTTTTCCCCTAATGGCCTGAGTATAAATGAACACCTAGAGTTTCTGAGCATATGACCTTATATGCCCTTTTAAACCTAATAATACAATCAAAGAAATCAAATTTATATTTGTATATAGCACATTACATTATAAATGTGATTTCGTTATGTGATTTCTCCTTTAATTCCTACAACCAACTGAAGTGGGGATATTATTTCTCTTTTAGTTACCAGCAAACCAAAGTTTGGACAGGCCAGTTGATTCACCTTATGGTTATGCCTCTACCATATGAAGTTCTAGCACTCAAATGTTAAGTTTTATATATATTATTTTAAATAAGCTACACACGAAGACAGTTTTACTGTTAAAATTAAAAGTTACATGTGCTTATTGTATTGGAAACTATAAAAATATATAAAGGAGAGAATTAAAATAATCTATAATCTCATAGTCTTAAAATAACTATCAGTATTTTGACATGTGTTCCACGCGGTATGTTTTCTACGCCTATGTATATCTTTTTACAGTTAAAGATCATAATATATTCAGTTTGTATTTAGCTTTTTTATTTCTGCATCAGTCCATTTTGGAACCTCTGACTATACCTACTTGGGCAATTAAGTTTTATTACTATGGGGGCTAGACTAATAATACCTACAGTATTATACAAAGGAGATGAGCGGGAAGGCTTTGCCTTTCCAGGTTAACTGCTATCATTCTGTAATGTAGCTTACTATGTGCCAGGCATTATTCCAATCACTTTACAACATTAATTAATTTAATCCTTATATCAACCCTATGAAGTAGGTATTATTATCACCATTTTGCACAGGCAAAACAAGCACAGATTAGCTAAGCATCTTACCAAATTTCACACAGCTGGCGAGTAAGAGATCTGGAAATTGAATTTGAGGTGTCTGAATATGAACTCTCAGAGTCCTGACTCTCCTCTAAGACAGTGTTCTGAGGAATTAAATAGCTGTGTGAATGCTTATTGGGACCTCAAATGAGGCTCATCTATGGCCTCTCCTAAAATGGAGAGTGTAGTTGCTGGCAGAGTGGGCCTCCTTTAATAGATCATGGTGAGGGAGCTCAGCAAGAGAGACCTGGACAGACCTGGGATAGACTTGATTATGGAATGAGCTGGCAGGGCTAGGGTAAAACACTACTCTGCACAGCACATCTGTGAGGTTGGGAGGACAAGCTGCAGATGGGTAACCAGATCTCTTTCAAGCCTGGGAAAGGAAGGCTAGCCCACCCCTCTTGTACCACATAAGCCCTTATGGCTCTTGGATGATGGGTAAGGGGCACCTTTCCCCTTGTTTATACCCCAATGTTTATATCAATAAACACTGATATAGCCTCATCTCAGGGATGAGACTATATGGCTCACAAAACCTAAAACATTCATTATATGGCCTTTTACAGGAAAAGTTTATGATTCTTGGTGTAGATGATCTCTTGGTTCCTTTATAATATAGAGATTTTGACTGTATGATTCTAGAGTCTAGGACACTTTCCTCTGGAAATTTCTCTAAAACTAATGCCAAAATCTCTTAAGATTTATTATTTGTAAAGAGAAAGTAAGAGGACCATAGTTATTTTTGTTGTGATCTTGAATCTCTACGTTGTACTTTATTAAAAAAAAAAAAAAAAAAAAAGGAACAGAAGTGTTTTGAGTGTAAACATGTCCAAAGTACTTACCATGGGTTTGGACTGAAACCATGACTCATATGGAAAGAGTTCTCTTTAGATGGCAATGAAATCCACAACAGAGGGATATGGAATTGGAATTTTATTTCTATCAGTTTTTAGGATATGAAGGTTAAAAAAAAGAAGAAAAAAAAAATTGGGAGAGAAACCACCCTGAGAAATCTTCCAGCTTCACCTCGGCAACATTTCAAGTCTGAAAGTTGGCTAATGCTTAATATTTCTTACATTGAGGCTGTAGATACCTGCTGTTTGATTTAAGGCATTAGAAAAGCCATCAGCTTGCTCTGGATAAAACTGCTACAGAATAAAGAGCCTCATAAGCCTAGCACTTCTGTGTTTTCACTGTATCATTCACCCCTTCAGTTTCTCTCCACTCTCTTGTAGCTTCTTAGGGTTTCACAGCACCTATTCCGAGCCCATGATATTAATGATGCCAGCAGGCAGGACTCAGGTACAGCTGTTTTAAGAAAGCTTTACTGGAGCAATCTTAATATAACTGTCCTGAGTTTTGGGGGATTTTTTAAGTTTTGTTTGGCTCTTTTTCCCCTTTGCCCTGTAGAAGTTACAATTTGCCATTTCTTGTGGCTGCTTACATTTTCTCTCCTGCTAATGCTCTGAATTAAGGTAGTTATTAAGTTACCATTCTATTCTTTTGGGATAACCCTATCTCCATGCACTTTGTGAACTTTGCTGTTCACAAATCTATAGAAACTACAGAAGGCAAGCAATTCCCTTGTCATTTCAAACATATTGAGCACTGTCAATGAACCGAGCATACAACACAGAAGCCTCCTGCCCTCTGCGAGCTTACAGTGTGATATATAATCTCTTAGGGAAGAGGGAGCAGCTAAAATCAGTGAAGGCAGTGATACTAATAGGTTCTAAAAATGGAGTCCAAAAATGCTCAGTGAAGAGCATCTGAAAAATTAATTCTTCAGCTTTAAAGCCATGGCTTTGGGGCACCTGGGTCGCTCAGTCAGTTAAGCTGCTGCCTTCTGCGGAGGTCATGATCCCGGAGTCCTGGGATGGAGTCCCACAACACATTGGGCATTTTGCTCAGCAGGGATCCTGCTTCTGCCTCGGCCTGCCCCTCCTCCTGCTCATTCATGAGCACACACTCTCTCTTTCTGTCAAATGAATAAATAAAATCTTAAAAAAAATGAAGTCACAGCCTGGATCTCCCATTTGCTCTGTGAGAATGTTCCACAAAGCTTAAAGTTCTTTAGAGTTCACAGAAAGTCTAAGAATTTGTCATTAAGCCATATTTCATCTGGGCCTCGGCGAGAGAGAACCTAGTGTGCCACACTCCTCTGAAGAAGGGGTGCTACTCAGTTGGTGCTGCCATCTCTGAGCTCCGAGGAGGGGTCCTAGGGACTGTAAGCCAGACTTCTGAGGAGGGCACACCAGTGAAATGGAGGTGGTATTAATGGAGCTGGTTCTGCAAGTGGTGGAGAGAAACGGAAAACTGGACTCACTTGCTGTTTTGGAATAGAACTGCCACTGCCAAGGTGAAGACATCTTGCTGATAGGATGATCCCAGGCAACAGAGCAGTAAGGAAGCTCACTGGAAACCAGCCAAGAACAGGGAAGTGTAAGCCTTTTCCTTCTCCCCCACCCAGCAGGCTCCTTCTAGTTCCCCTCATTGTCAGAGCTTAGAAGGCAGGGGGGCGGGTGTATGAAAAAAGTGGTTTGCAGAGCCCCGTCACAAAGTGGAGAAGGTTGGTTTGGAGGTGAGACAGTACCTTAATCAGGCAAAACTGTTTTCCCCATAAAGCTCTGTTCCATTTTCACTGACTGTATTGAAATGACGGTGGGTATTAAGAAGTGCCCAGATTTTCTCAGCTGGGCTGTGGACCATTTAGACTATCCAGGAGTGAAAAAGAGAAAGAAGAAAGGTTTTGAGGAGGAAGCTGTAGATAATGTGCTAGACACTGACTTCACTTTCCGTTTGAGACATTATTGGCCAATTAGGCACATTCTCAATTTGTAGGGAACAGGAAAAAAAAGGCGGGGGGTGGGGAGAGAAAGTGAGTAAAAAGAGAAACAATCATTTCACAGAGAAGTCATCCCCACCTTCCAAACACCGTACAATTTTTCTATGCTATTTATCGTGATCCTCTCATACTCTGTCATGCCCTGGGTGGTACGTGATACATAAAGTACCTGGAATAAGCTGAGCGTCTTCCATCAAGAAAGGCATGGTGAGCATATGCCTGCAATTCTCCTCCGCGCATGGAAGCCTCAACATGGTTTCTGTTTGTTTTACTGGCTAAATGCTATGCAGTTGGCTGTCATCTGGTATGTCAGTTGGTATAGCACACAAATGGCTTTGCTTCCTCATTTCCCACAGGCGGTATTTGTAATGGCATAATTATGTGTCCAGAATTCAAACTGAGAAAAAAAAAAAAAAATCTGAGCTGAGTGCTTTCGCCTTAGACTCTGTTGCCATTAGAAGGTAATGGTTTCACTGGCCACCACTGTTTGCTACAGATAACAGAGAGACCCTTGCATGCTATTTATGAGGGGAGAAAACAGAGAGGAGCAAGGTGCAATCAACCCAATAGACCAACCTTATTTAAACCCTGTGAAATACATTATGTCAAACATTTAAAGGAAATAATGTACCTTAAGAAAACAGAAGGAATAAATAACCAAATTAAAGTTAGAGAACACCAGATTTGTTTGTCAGCATTGAAGAGGCACGGGATTGCACTCTTTTTCAAATTATGATTTCTAGGAAACAGTGCTATATTTTCCTGACAGCATAATGTACTTTGAGATATGGACAGTAGGCAGGAATTCTTCAATATATTTTTCTTCAAAAATTTTTGCTTTTTTTTCTCAACCATGGTTTTTTCAGATTGTTGTTTTATTTTACTTTTTCACATGCTTGGAATGGAATTGGCTATATTGTATAAGAACTTCAAAGAACTTTAAGGAAGATACAATTGGGTGTGAATCTTGCCTCTGGGTACTTTGGATAAAACAAATCTCAGAGCTTGGCTTAGAGTTCAGTTTCTTTTCTAAAATGGGGATAAGAATAAGCTTAGGGTGGTTAACTACTTCAACATCCTGATTTGCCCATATGTGCACCACAATATTAGCTATTATTAGTATTTTTAGCTAGCATTATGTAATTACAATTATCATACTGTATTTATCATGATTAGTATTACAGTTAATAATATCAAGCATTGTTATGGTTATTTTATTAGCTGTATTTGTTATTTCTCTACAATCTAATTTACACTTGTAGACTAAAAGCATGACTTGCTTTCCTTGCCCATGTGTCTTGCCTGAAGGAGCAGCAAGCTGGAGAAAAATAAAACTCTATTAAGGGAAGTGAGCACAAGGCTATTCCACAGCTGCTCCGAATAATGCCAACGCATCAGTGGGCAACATTCTCTTTCTAGTTTGAACTTACCTGCTGGGGCGATGCTTACTGGGGACAAATTTAGTTTGCATGAAGTATGTAACACCTTGGTGATCAAGAAGGCATTTCAAATTTAAACTGACATCATCTAGCAAGACCAAGACTAATGAAACAATCATTTGCATTCCTATTTACTAACAATGCTATGGGAAGTCAGTTAAGAGTAATACTTGATCTGTGTAACTGATACTTTGTAATCTATTGTTAGATCAACACTCAAGAATTTGAACTTGCGGCACTGAAGATAAATAAGGGATTTCTAATTTAGCGCTATTAACTACCCAGGATACTCCAGAGCTTATGGGATTTCTGTGAATGATTTGAACAGGCTTTGATCGTCTCTACATTTGGGACATATATTGGAAAAATAGAATTTGGAGACACAACTACAAGGTGGAAATAATTTGGAAAATTTTCCCAAGGTTTTGGCTAACGTGGTTAAGCTAACTGGTAGTCCCTATTCTGAAATGTCAAAGAACTGTAACATGTTGAAATGATGTGCTTGGTTTTAACCGCTTGCAGGTGAAATTCCAGGACTCTAGCATCTGCTTATGTGCCAAGACTGTGACTAATGCCTGCTGTTAGTATTGCTAGGAAAGGATGTCATTCTGTGGGCATCTTTTCTTGGTAATAAAAGAATGTCTTCAAACTCACTGTCCATTGGCGGGGGGCGGGGGCTTTTCTCCCCAAGTCTATTTCTCTACTTACAGAAAAACCTAATTTATAATCATTGCATGGTGCTGAAGCCACTTATTCTATAACCCCAGCAGTTGCATCCAACAGAGTAAAATATCCCTCAGAGGGGAAGATGGTTTAGATGTGTTTTTGGTTTTAGGTTTAATAAATATGATGCAGGTTAATGAGTGACTCAGTTGTAATGATAATTAATGTAAACAATGTGATCTTATTCAAGATGATGTCATACAGCTTGAACTTATCCACTGCTTTTCATCCTTAATGACTTTTTCTTAACTAAGGTGTGGTAGATAGATGTTTAGATGCCTCTATCACCCAAGCCATATTGGGGAACTACACATGGCAAGGAACTTATGGGAGCCAAAGGTGATCTCTAGCCATGAGTCAGCAAAAATAGAAGCTCTTAGTTCTATAACCGTAAGGACTTAAAGACTGCCAACAACCACGAAAGCAGCAGATCCTTCCCTAGTCTCCAGATGAGAACCTAGCCGGCTGACACACTGCAACCACATAAAACCTTGAGCCAGGGAAGCCATGTGTAAGCTCCTAATCCATAGAGACAGGTGGGTGTTGTTTTAAGCCACTAAATATGTCATATTATGTGGACAAAGAAAATTAATATAATAGGTGACTATCAGCAAAGGCTAAATTACTACCCCAGCTTTCTTATTAACCTGACTATAAACTTGGTCCTAGTCTAATTTATTCTCTACTCTACAGTAACTGTTCTTTCTCAAACACAAATCTGATTATGTCACTCCCTTGCTTAAATCTCTCTCAAGACTGTACATATTTTCTGAAGTCCCTTCACTGTCGCTTTTGTGTGTACCTCTTCTGACAACTTCTGTTTACGTTGTTCCCACTTCACATAAGACTTCACTTTGTGGGAGAACTTTAGTCTTTGTGCATATGCTCCATTTATCCCACATTTGCCTTTCCACTCTCAATTTAGGTGTCGTTTCCTAAACTTGGGTTACGAGCTTCTATTTGTTACTGTGAAACATTATACTTAACTCTAACATTAAGCTTATCAAAGTGAATAATAATTGCCTATTGACTTACATATTTCTCCTATTGACTAAATGTTTCTGGGGAGAGAAGCCACAATCTATTCATCACAAATTTCCACTTCAAGCACAATGATGAGCATGGAGCATGTGGTCAGTAATCATTTTAAGAATGAAGATTACATACATTTCTAAACTGAAGGGAGTGTGACACAAATCTCTCAACAATTTACACTGCATCACTCATTTTATAGTTACAACCATTGTCTTCTCTCTTTGGTTGATTAGTCTAAAATCAGTTTCTAAATCTGCCAGATTTCAAGACCCATTATTATGGATATTTGTTTAAAATGCAAAGCCTTTTTTTCTATCTGATACTGTGTGAAGCTCTATAGAAGACCTAGGAATGTTGTTATTTACCCAGTACTCTTTGCAACTCCTATGATTTAACAAGTTTGGAAACACTGGTTTAAAATGATTATGTGTTATTGACCATTGTATCCCTGAGTCCCACCTATTGCCTTTAGTCGGCCTCTGGAGTCGATTAAATCAAGCCACATTAATTACCTACTATTGCTAGACTTTTTCAGAACTGAGCTCCATGACTTGTCCCTGGTTCAGTAGTTGATTCTTTGTTTTCCCAAAGCTCTTCTCCCAGAACCCTTTCATATACTCACCTGTACTAACTATTGCCTGGGCCCACTCCATCACCATTTTAGAGGCGGCCGTTGCTTGGTGTTGACTCATTCTTTTCCCCTTGTTACTATTTTATGCCAAAATGAAACCTTAACTCAATGTAGCCCCTTACTCCTCAGACTGCAACTTTCTAATTTAAATTCTACCTAGGTGTTCCTGAGTCACAAGACAGCAATTTCTGTGGGAATGTAGATGTTGTAGCCATATAAGAACATTTATCATATTTTAAGTAAATGCAAGATTTTTTTCCCTTTCAGTTATTGTCTCTTCTCAGGGGATTTAAATGCAGAAGTATAATAGAAATATAGCTAAATATTTCCTATGTTTCAATGGAACATGATGGTAAATTCCTTAAGAAGTAGAAATTTTATATTAATATTATTATTGCCTTTCTTACAGACTATAACACTACTTTATTTCAACTATAGCATTAACCATCTTGGGTGGGCAGCAGGGGGCAACATACCCAATGTAGACCCCAAGTCTTCAGGCAGTTTCAGATCCTAATTCCATTCATTACTAACTGGACCACTCTGGGCAAGTGACTTAACGGCTCTACACCTTGGTTCTCTCTTCTGTATATATAGGGATAATAACAGGGTTTTTTTGAGGAAGACAGGATTCATTATAAATAAATTATTTAGGGAAGTATCTGGGACATAGCAAATGCTCTGTTAATATTGAATTTAAAAATGCAAGTGAAATGATGCTAATCAATTTTGTCAGTGATTTTAAACCAGGTCACACAACGGCTTAAAAACAAGGTAGAATTATTACTGGAACTATAACATTAACTGATAACTGGGAATTCAAAAGTGGAGCTGGGTCGGCACCAGTCACAGTTTGTTCAGAGAACAGGTTCCTTTCCTCTTTCTTCTCTTGGTTCCACCTCTGTTTATACATAGGTTTGTCTTAAGGATGGCTCCCATCATAATTGAAAGATGGCTACCAGAAAAACTCTATACTCATTTTGGTGGAAGAGACAATGGCATCCCTCTCTCTTATTTAAGGACTAAAGTAGGATTTTCTCATAAAACTTTAGTATTCTTATCACTGAAGTGGGCACTAGACCACTCCAGAAGAATCCTTTAAGAACCAGATGTGAAGTCAATTGTAAAACACTTCATTGCTACTTCTCATCAGGGTAGAGGAATTAGTAAGTTAACCACAGTGTTCACTACACTACACTGTTGTTTTTCAATTACAAAAAGAAGATGGACTAGATAATTGGTAACATCTTTTCTATATCTAATATTCTGTGGTTTTCCTATCAGAGAACTGATGTTCTTTTTAACCATTTTTTGACACCTCAGAATAATTAGGAAAAAGGCTACAAGTAGTTAATAAAACACCAACATATTATATATAGTAATATTTGTGCTTTTTAGTAACACATTATATAACAATAATTACCATAACACTGAAGTAGTGATAAAAGTAAACAACAGTTTAAGATCTCTGTTGTGATTTCCAACATCGCTAATACCACTGTGAATTTTTGCCTACATTCATAATTGCAGACAATTACAAATTTCAGTTAAAATTTAATGTAAATAGAGATTAATTATTTTCCTCATCTTAGTCTATAAACCTTCTATCCATGGACCTTTTGGGACTTCATGGACCCCAGATTAAGAACCCTTATTATAAAGCATTAATTTAGGAAATCAAGAAAAGTCCATGATATAAAGAATCATAAGCTTGGAGGTTCAGTTCCAATTCTCTTATAGCATTAATTACAATTACCCCATAATCTGACCATGAGAGTACATGGCATATTTTCATAACTAGGTTGTGATCTCCTTAAAGGAGAGAGACGTATCATCTACATCTTTGATTGCTTATTGCACTAACCTTAAAACTGACTGTGATAAAATTATTTCGGGAGATTAAAAAAATACAGATGCAGAAAAAAAAAATACAGATGCTCCCCCTTTATCTGAGACCCTCTAAATCAGAATGTCTGTATAGGGGTCTGGGAATCTGTATTTCTAAACACTTCTAAGACTATTTTGATGCAGTTAGCTTCACCAAGTAGATGAGTCACACTAGGGAATCACTGTTCTTTAATACCTGGCATAATGCCTTGCATGATTACATACTCAGTAAATGATTTGGGATTTGAATGACAGAAACTAGGACATACAATAAAATTTCACATTTAGAAACTACCTATAAGGGGCACCTGGGTGGCTCAGTTGTTTAAGAGTCTGCCTTCGGCTCAGGTAATGATCCCAGGGTCCAGGGATCAAGTCCCATGTCAGGCTCCCTGCTCAGCAGGTAATCTGCTTCTCCTCCTCTCTCTGCCCCTTCCCGTGCTTATGCTCTCACTCTCTTTCTCTCATAAATAAATAAAATCTTAAAAAAAGAAAACACCTAAGAAAACGCGCACGTACACACACACACACACACACACACACACATAAAATCCTCTCACTGAACTATGACATAAAAATGTCCACAAGAAAAAATTTCATTCCACATTCCACATTCATTCCACAAGAAAAAATTCCATATATTTTTTTTTAACATCTAAAGATTCAGTGGTTTTATTCAATGATTCATGAATTGGGCAGCATCCCATTTAGCAATAGAAAGTAGCTTCTTTAGTGCATTATTACCTCAGTAGTGCTGATCAGGTAATTCCAAGTTGACTGGTTAAAGGTTATATTCCTAGGAGTAGGATGGTGGGTTGTGACCATAATTAGGTATTAAGTCTTGGTTTGCTGATGTGGGGTTTAGCACAAGTGACTCTATATTGGACCTGCTGTTTCCTTTTTAACAGAAGTCATTTTAGCCATTTGTGGACAAGAAAACCAGTAAGATTCTCAAGGAAAACTTATCTTCTCAGGGAAGATTCTCAGGGAAAATTAATCTTGTTATTTGGTATTTCTGGTGAGGTGGGTACAGACAGCATGGCACAGACCCCCTTGGGAATGGATTTGCTTGCCCCAGCTGCTGCAAGTGTATTTTAGGGTTTTCCTTCACTGGAGAAAATCACCTTGCTGAGCAGCCTACAGCCAGTTACTGAAATGGTAGTCTAAAGACCAGGCACTTTTGTCCAGCTGGGGACAACATTGATGGGCTGAGACTTTGTCACAGTTGACTTCTTCTTTTCCCCAATACCCTTCCTTCCATTCTTCCATAGATGTTGGTCCCTAATAAATGTCCAGTGTGCTGAGCCTTTATTACATGGTTTGATTGCTTTATTTCCTATAGCACATGCATTTTATTTATTTTTTAAATAATTTTTTATTAACATATAATGTATTATTAGCCCCAGGGGTACATGTCTGTGAATCGCCAGGTTTACACACTTCACAGCACATACCTTCCCCAATGTCATAACCCCACCACTCTCTCCCTACCCTTGTCCCCCCGGCAACCCTCAATTTGTTTGTGAGAATAAGAGTCTCTTATGGTTTGTCGCTATAGCACATGTATTTTATTTTATTTTATTTTTTTTAAAAGATTTTGTTTATTTATTTGACAGAGAGAGATCACAAGTAGGCAGAGAGGCAGGCAGAGAGAGAGAGAGGAGGAAACAGGCTCCCTGCCGAGCAGAGAGCCAGATGCAGGACTCAATCCCAGGACCCTAAGATCATGACCTGAGTGGAAGGCAGAGGCTTAACCCACTGAGCCACCCAGGCACCCCTGGCACATGTATTTTAAAGTGACGGTGTGATTTGTCCTAATGCTTGTGTTCAGTGTCCATTGGAGATGGGCTTCATTCATCCGTCCGGTGCCTTCTCTGTGACAGTGTCATGGAAGGATGCTCCTTTGACGTTCCAGGACTCCATGCTGAAATCACGTTACTATCTAGTTCATAGAAAGCATTATATATGGAATTACACTTGGAATTTCGGTTGAATTTTGAATGGAGCCTTACAGTCATTCCTGTTATTTTTTAATAACAAAATTATGTTTGAAGACATAGTCCATGGCTCTTATATAAAAATTCTTACTATAAATTGCTCCTAGAATTCAGTGCTAGAGAAATTTTAACTCCTCAGGTGAATGACTATGATTCTATTTACTGTACTATAAAAAGCCAGGTAGCTTTGACTTTATTGAATAGAATTGACTAGAGGTGGTGAGAGATAAGAGGTGGAGCTACTGTTTATAACTATGCCAGTTGCATTAGAAATGTCACTGTGCCTGGTGACCTGGAGAAGTCAATCAAATATAACTATTCCAACCTTGGCAGCAAACCATGACTAGCAGGCCATTTGGATCCAAATTTTAGATATATTTAGCCCCAATACCACAATGTTTTTTCCTGGAATATAAGAGAATAAATTTGCTGAGATTTCCCCAAGAAACTATGGGTCTAACTTTATGCAGATTTATTTAAAAAATAACCAATGTCCATATGTTACAAATTAACTGTGGCAAGATATATCCATGTACATATAAGATACATATACAGAATGCCAACTGAAGAATAAGAATGCTCTTAATCACAAATCCTTCACACATGGATTGAAAAACTCTTTTATCATGGATGGCTAGAGACAACGACTTGGGGTTTACCCTTCCCTTTTATTCTACACTATTTGCTTTTGCCTGTTAGTTATGGAATATGCTGTTTCTCCTTCACTGAATTCGGGAGCTCTTTAAATTCCTTTGCATTTACTCATGGTTTATTTGCTCAAGCTTATGCCACAGCAATTTTACTATTCCAGGTGCCTTTCCTCCTCTTGAACTCTGTACATGTTGCATTACTTTAATCTATGTAGTTTCCCTTTGCTCCTTTGTTTAAACTTTGAGTTAAAATTTCACATTTTATTTCCCTCCAAATTAATCTTAGGCAAATCAGTCCTTTAATAAATTGCATTTTTTTGACATGTAACAAAAAGATCTCAACTTAGTTGGTCATTGCCGTCAGGAGTCTTCCTTGACAGCCAAAGTACAGGTTAGGGTTCCTTGATTGCAAACAACAACAACTAAGTTTGGCTAATATAATCACAACAGAATTTATAAGGTGACTATTGGGGTTCTCAGGACAGATCATTAGGGAAAATGTATTGGATGCTAGGGAAGCAGCCAGTTTGGCAACAACCTTGTAGCAGGAATCATTTGCTTTGGGTGCCTCAATGGGAATGAACAATGAATTCCAATGTTTCTTCTATATTTGTGAAACTCAAGATGTTTTGGGAAAGAGCAGCTGATTAGCTAAGCTAAGGTAATACATATATGCTCTGAATTAATCGGGCTAACAAGAAAAACTTAAACATTTTCATTTCTGTAGTATGAATCAGACATTTGCCAGTCTACTAATACTCAACAGAAAGATAATTCTCCCAAAGGAAGTGAGAGGCTTCAAACATACAGATGCCCACTATACTGCGGCTTCTAATTGCTCCCATGATACTCTGTTTCTCTCCTCATGGTACTCACCATGTTTCTTGCCTGTTTTCCAAATTCTTACTGGGTTCTATATTCTGGAAGGGTAAAGACCATGCTTGACTTGTTTATCATATCACATAACTTCTGGACTTAGGACTTGTTTATCGTATCACATAACTTCTGGACTTAGCACACTATTTGGTACATATAATAAAAAAATGCTGGATAAATAAAAAGATATATTTTGATAAACTTGATTAACACTGTTGTATTGCCAGTCCCTCACTGTACTTCAGTGGCAACAGCAAAAATGTTACCTCAAATATATTTAATCAATAAAAATTTATTGTCATATAACTGAAAAGACCAGAAGTAGGGCATTTTCAGGTATCACCAAGGACCAGCTTCGTTCTCTCAGCCCAGCCTTGTTTATGGTCAACATTTCATCAATAATGGTTCCCCTATCGTCTTAACATGGTTGCCAGTAGCTACCAGAACTATGGATATCCTTCTTCTTCTTCTTCTTTTTTTTTTTAAAGTCATGCAGGCAAGAGACAGGTTTGGATCCAAAACTTCTGGAATAGAGCTGAGGAGAATGACTCCTTTTTTATACAGTTTTGATCACATGCCTATTCCTGAGCTAAAATCTTTTGCCTAGTAGGAAGCAATAAGCTTTTTTTTTTTTTTTTTTTTTTTTTTTAACCTGAAACTAGGGTTGGAATACATCTTACTGGGTCTACTTCACTTCCTTACATGATTTGGGAAGTGTTAGAAGGGAAGGTTTCTGGTGAGACTACCAACAAATGTCTATATCACCAGCAAGCTTTATGCCCAGTAATAGCTATAAACTGATCTTTTTTGGGTAAAACCCTATTCTATAGACTGTGCTGTCGTTCTATTTAATCTGCTATTCTTCTCTTTTAGGATCCTAGAAAAGGTTGTGAATCTTGCTTCTGTGGTTGAAGTGGAAAACAAAACAAAACACAAATACCTCTGTATAATTAAGAAGACTTTTACTTTAGAAAAACAGATTTTTTTGTAGTTATTTCCTATTTTCCCCTGTTGGAGTTAAAGTAGAGCATGAAATCAGCCATAAGACCCTGCTTGCTAAAATGTAACAAGGAGGCCACTGAGGGCAGGGAAGTTTTGAGAAGGGTGTAGGCCCTTGGAATTCTGAGGCCTGCGTGACTACTCGGCCCTAGGAATGCAGTGGGCAGTTGCCTTCCCCAAAGCTTTTGTAGCCCAAACAGCCACCTTAAGATCTAACAGACATATGCATTGTTCCTTAGGCCACAGTTGAGCAGAAGTCATAGAACACGCAGATTAGCATATCCTATCTTTCCCGTAAACAGATCTTCTAGTTTCAGTAAGACCCCTTGTCACATCCTGTGCTTGAGAAATAGTGATAAGGATTTGTGATTGTCCTGAAGGACCAATAAAAGCAGGAGCAAAGAAGAGCAAAGGGTGTTTGTCTCTGAGGGTTTACCCCTTTGCCTTCTCCTTTTTTCACAGCAAAGTTTGGAGTAATTTTTCACCTGTCAGGTACAGGAATTGCTAGTCATTCCCAGCATTCCCCTTTCATTCCTTCTTCTTTGTCATGTCTGGCTGATGGAAATGGCAAGCAAGGATCTGCTCCTATCAAAGGCTGTCCAGAGACAGAAAGTCCCTTAGTCTTAGTCCTTTCTAAAATCCTATATATCCTTCCTTAATTTCCATAACTATAATTTGGGTTTGCTGACACTGTGGAGAGTGATGTGCTAAGCAGGGAAAATAGATGGCTGAAATAGCTTTCTGTTTAATCCTCAGAAGTCTTTCTGTATTCCTCTTCAAGTACAAAAAGAAATACAGAGGGAAGCTTTCTAGAGGATGTTCCAGTAGCCGCATTTATCAAAGTACTCTATAATGTCTTGGTCTTTCAACAAGTGTTAATGGAGTACTGCATTTAAACTAATTCACCATCTTACTCTTCACTTGTTAGCATTTTATCTATTATCTATTGTGTGTTATTATCGTGCTCCTGTTTTTAGAAAAAACATTGAGCTAGGCACTTGCCCATCACTGGTAAAGCATTTGCTCCTTGCTATTCTCTGGGAATATCTAGGAACTAATTTCTTATAAATAAAGGTATCATGTGTTAAGAAATACATAATATTAGTATGTTACCCTAATTAAATATCAAGTACTTGAGAGCCCAAGTCATGACCAAAATAAGGTACTGTAAATAACTTTCATGCTATAGTGGGAGTGAAATACCACCACCATGTACAAGTCCATTGGTTTTTAAAATCCTGCAGTTGTGCAGAATGAAAATTTGGGGGGAGATAAATTATTTCTGTTGCTTTCTGTCATCCAAACCTAGTATTATATCTTGCCATAAACTTAAAGATGCTTTTAACTAATGGTCTATTGTTAAATGACTCTTAAAGTTGTTTTATCCTAGAATTGATATTTTAATCTTTTACCAAAGGTTAGAGTGAATTTTAATTTGCTAACTTATTCAGACACCTATTTTAACATTTAAATAATTAAAGTTCAAAACCACGTCAGAACTTGAAAATAGTCATTATAATTCAGAATGTAGCCTATGGCAAGACGAAGCTGGATTTGGGGTCTGTGAGAAACTAAGAATTCATCCAAAATCAGTGACATTTTAGCCTCGGGATTGATTTTCTGAGTATAAACAAGGATTTTCTGCATGCAAACAATGTTCAACACCTGTTTTCAGGTTTTCATTTTCTTTTGCCTTCTCAGTTTCTATCTTTTTTTTTCACCTAAAAATCAATGATCCCAGAGGATTTGTCAATGAAGTTTTCTTTTCCCCTGGGCAAGAAGTCTTTAATCAGATTTGCTTTTTGACCATCCACACTCTTTTCTCCATAGAGGCAGCAAGATTTCTGCAACTATTGTCAGCTGGCATAGCTAGATTATGATCACATGCAAGGAGTCTGAGAACATTTTCAGAAATCAGAGAGTTTTATGTTGAATAGCATGGGACAAATAATTACATGCTGGAGATGAGAGAGAAATGCTTTTTGAGGCAATAAAATGTTTTTGCCACGAGTTCATTTCATTATGTATTTGAAATATATATCATGAACACTGATGGCATCTGAGTGAAAATATCCTATGCATTCTGAGGGGTGTCTTATGTCTTTATAATGGCTTACTGGAAACATTTCTAAAGGTTTATCCATAACACTAATAAGTAAGGTGCAACTTAAGAAAATATCCTTGAGAAATGATGAGATTGACCATTATATTCTACTTTCTCCCAAACGTTTTCTATTTTCTTTCAATTTCTTTGTAATTTCCCTGTTCTTTCTAGATATTATGTTTTATAGTGCTTTTTATTACCCTCTATCATAACACTGTTGTTTGTGGTTGCCCATAAAATGTGGGTATGAGATCAGTAGCCCCCTACCCAGAATTGTATTTTACATGGAGACTAAGGACGCCACACATACACTCAAAGAGTATGAAAAAATTTATAACACACTTAATGAGACTATTTGGGTAAAAAGCTAATCTGGAAAACATGAAATGGCTTGAGCAAACGGATGGATGATGGCTTTGGGTTTTATTGTAGTTAGGAGATGGGGCTGTGGCGAGGGTTCCATGCATGGCTCTGAGTCTGTGTGGTTTGAACATCTCACTGACACCAAGAGAAGGAAGACCTGGGCATTTTTATTGGCTTGCCTAGATGGAGTGCAAGAGGAGAAGGGGTGAGTGTGGACCTGAAATCTTCCAGTGTTCAAACATCAAACATGGAGGGACAATCTTTATTACCATTGTTTTATTTTATTTTTAAAGATTTTACTTATTTATTTGACAGACAGAGATCACAAGTACGTAGAGAGGCAGGTGGAGAGAGAGAGGGGGAAGCAGGCTCCCCACCAAGCAGAGAGCCCGACGTGGGGCTCAGTACCAGGACCCCTGAGATCATGACCTG